>NW_026652281.1:112145061-112410412 GCF_009828535.3 Hylobates moloch
GTTTGAGTTCATTGTAGATTCTGGATATTAGCCCTTTGTCAGATGAGTAGGTTGCAAAAATTTTCTCCCATTCTGTAGGTTGCCTGTTCACTCTGATGATAGTTTCTTTTGCTGTGCAGAAGCTCTTTAGTTTAATGAGATCCCATTTGTCGACTTTGGCTTTTGTTGCCATTGCTTTTGGTGTTTTAGACATGAAGTCCTTGCCCACGCCTATGTCCTGAATGGTATTGCCTAGGTTTTCTTGTAGGATTTTAATGGTTTTAGGTCTAACATATAAGTCTTTAATCCATCTTGAATTAATTTTTGTATAAGGTGTAAGGAAGGGATCCAGTTGCAGCTTTCTACATATGGCTAGCCAGTTTTCCCAGCACCATTTATTAAATAGGGAATCCTTTCCCCATTTCTTGTTTTTGTCAGGTTTGTCAAAGATCAGATAGTTGTAGCTATGCGGCATCATTTCTGAGGGCTCTGTTCTGTTCCATTGATCTATGTCTCTGTTGTGGTACCAGTACCATGCTGTTTTGGTTACTGTAGCCTTGTAGTATAGTTTAAAGTCAGGTAGCGTGATGCCTCCAGCTTTGTTCTTTTGGCTTAGGATTGACTTGGTGATGCGGGCTCTTTTTTGGTTCCATATGAACTTTGAAGTAGTTTTTTCCAATTCTGTGAAGAAAGTCATTGGTAGCTTGATGGGGATGGCATTGAATCTATAAATTACCTTGGGCAGTATGGCCATTTTCACGATATTGATTCTTCCAACCCATGAGCATGGAATGTTCTTCCATTTGTTTGTATCCTCTTTGATTTCATTGAGCAGTGGTTTGTAGTTCTCCTTGAAGAGGTCCTTCACATCCCTTGTAAGTTGGATTCCTAGGTATTTTATTCTCTTTGAAGCAATTGTGAATGGGAGTTCACTCATGATTTGGCTCTCTGTTTGTCTGTGATTGGTGTACAAGAATGCTTGTGATTTTTGTACATTGATTTTGTATCCTGAGACTTTGCTGAAGTTGCTAATCAGCTTAAGGAGATTTTGGGCTGAGACAATGGGGTTTTCTAGATATACAATCATGTCATCTGCAAACAGGGACAATTTGACTTCCTCTTTTCCTAATTGAATACCCTTTATTTCCTTCTCCTGCCTGATTGCTCTGGCCAGAACTTCCAGCACTATGTTGAATAGGAGCGGTGAGGGAGGGCATCCCTGTCTTGTGCCAGTTTTCAGAGGGAATGCTTCCAGTTTTTGCCCATTCAGTATGATATTGGCTGTGGGTTTGTCGTATATAGCTCTTATTATTTTGAGATACGTCCCATCAATACCTAATTTATTGAGAGTTTTTAGCATGAAGGGTTGTTGAATTTTGTCAGAGGCCTTTTCTGCATCTATTGAGATAATCATGTGGTTTTTGTCTTTGGTTCTGTTTATATGCTGGATTACATTTATTGATTTGCGTATGTTGAACCAGCCTTGCATCCCAGGGATGAAGCCCACTTGATCATGGTGGATAAGCTTTTTGATGTGCTGCTGGATTCGGTTTGCCAGTATTTTATTGAGGATTTTTGCATCAATGTTCATCAAGGATATTGGTCTGAAATTCTCTTTTTTGGTTATGTCTCTGCCAGGTTTTGGTATCAGGACAATGCTGGCTTCATAAAATGTGTTAGGGAGGATTCCCTCTTTTTCTATCGATTGGAATAGTTTCAGAAGGAATGGTACCAGTTCCTCCTTGTACCTCTGGTAGAATTCAGCTGTGAATCCATCAGGTCCTGGACTCTTTTTGGTTGGTAAGCTATTGATTATTGCCACAATTTCAGAACCTGTTATTGGTCTATTCAGAGATTCGACTTCTTCCTGGTTTAGTCTTGGGAGGGTGTATTTGTCGAGGAATTTATCCATTTCTTCTAGATTTTCTAGTTTATTTGCATAGAGGTATTTGTAGTATTCTCTGATGGTAGATTGTATTTCTGTGGGATCGGTGGTGATATCCCCTTTTTCATTTTTTATTGCATCTATTTGATTCTTCTCTCTTTTCTTCTTTATTAGTCTTGCTAGCGGTCCATCAATTTTGTTGATCTTTTCAAAAAACCAGCTCCTGGATTCATTAATTTTTTGAAGGGTTTTTTGTGTCTCTATTTCCTTCAGTTCTGCTCTGATTTTAGTTATTTCTAGCTTTCTGCTAGCTTTTGAATGTGTTTGCTCTTGCTTTTCTAGTTCTTTTAATTGTGATGTTAGGGTGTCAATTTTGGATCTTTCCTGCTTTCTCTTGTGGGCATTTAGTGCTATAAATTTCCCTCTACACACTGCTTTGAATGTGTCCCAGAGATTCTGGTATGTTGTGTCTTTGTTCTCGTTGGTTTCAAAGAACATCTTTATTTCTGCCTTCATTTCATTATGTACCCAATAGTCATTCAGGAGCAGGTTGTTCAGTTTCCATGTAGTTGAGCGGTTTTGAGTGAGTTTCTTAATCCTGAGTTCTAGTTTGATTGAACTGTGGTCTGAGAGACAGTTTGTTATAATTTCTGTTGTTTTACATTTGCTGAGGAGAGCTTTACTTCCAACTATGTGGTCAATTTTGGAATAGGTGTGGTGTGGTGCTGAAAAAAATGTATATTCTGTTGACTTGGGGTGGAGAGTTCTGCAGATGTCTATTAGGTCCACTTTATGTAGAGCTGAGTTCAATTCCTGGATATCCTTGTTAACTTTCTGTCTTGTTGATCTGTCTAATGTTGACAGTGGGGTGTTAAAATCTCCCATTATTATTGTGTGGGAGTTTAAGTCCCTTTGTAGGTCACTGAGGACTTGCTTTATGAATCTGGGTGCTCCTGTGTTGGGTGCATATATATTTAGGATAGTTAGCTCTTCTTGTTGAATTGATCCCTTTACCATTATGTAATGGCCTTCTTTGTCTCTTTTGATCTTTGTTGGTTTAAAGTCTATTTTATCAGAGACTAGGATTGCAACCCCTGTCTTTTTTTGTTTTCCAGTTGCTTGATAGATCTTCCTCCATTCCTTTATTTTGAGTCTATGTGTGTCTCTGCACGTGAGATGGGTTTCCTGAATACAGCACACTGATGGGTCCTGACTCCTTATCCAGTTTGCCAGTCTGTGTCTTTTGATTGGAGCGTTTAGCCCATTTACATTTAACGTTAATATTGTTATGTGTGAATCTGATCCTGTCATTATGATGTTAGTTGGTTATTTTGCTCGTTAGTTGCTATAGTTTCTTCCTAGCCTCGATGGTCTTTACAATTTGGCATGTTTTTGCAGTGGCTGGTACCGGTTGTTCCTTTCCATGTTTAGTGCTTCCTTCAGGAGCTCTTTTAGGGCAGGCCTGGTGGTGACAAAATCACTCAGCGTTTGCTTGTCTGTAAAGTATTTTATTTCTCCTTCACTTATGAAGCTTAGTTTGGCGGGATAGGAAATTCTGGGTTGAAAATTCTTTTCTTTAAGAATGTTGAATATCGGCCCCCACTCTCTTCTGGCTTGTAGAGTTTCTGCTGAGAGATCAGCTGTTAGTCTGATGGGCTTCCCTTTGTGGGTAACCCGACCTTTCTCTCTGGCTGCCCTTAACATTTCTTCCTTCGTTTCAACTTTGGTGAATCTGACAATTATGTGTCTTGGAGTTGCTCTTCTCGAGGAGTATCTTTGTGGCGTTCTCTGTATTTCCTGAATCTGAATGCTGGCCTGCCTTGCTAGATTGGGGAAGTTCTCCTGGATAATATCTTGCAGAGTGTTTTCCAACTTGGTTCCATTCTCCCCATCATTTTCAGGTACACCAATCAGACGTAGGTTTGGTCTTTTCACATAGTCCCAAATTTCTTGGAGGCTTTGTTCATTTCTTTTTATTCTTTTTTCTCTAAACTTCCCTTCTCTCTTCATTTCATTCATTTCATCTTCCATCAGCGATACCCTTTCTTTCAGTTGATCGCATCTGCTACTGAGGCTTCTGCAATCTTCGCGTAGTTCTCGAAACTTGGCTTTCAGCTCCATCAGCTCCTTTAAGCCCTTCTCTCCATTGGTTATTCTAGTTATCCATTCTTCTAATTTTTTTTCAAAGTTTTTAACTTCTTTGCTATTGTTTTGAATTTCCTCTCGTAGCTCAGAGTAGTTTGATCATCTGAAGCCTTCTTCTCTCAACTCGTCAAAGTCATCCTCCATCCAGCTTTGTTCCGTTGCTGGTGAGGAACTGCGTTCCTTTGGAGGAGGAGAGGTGCTCTGTTTTTTAGAGTTTCCAGTTTTTTTGCTCTGTTTTTTCCCCATCTTTGTGGTTTTATCTACTTTTTGTCTTTGATGATGGTGATGTACAGATGGGTTTTTGGTGTGGATGTCCTTTCTGTTTGTTAGTTTTCCTTCTACCAGACAGGACCCTCAGCTGCAGGTCTGTTGGAGTTTACTAGAGGTCCACTCCAGACCCTGTTTGGCTGGGTGTCAGCAGCGGTGGCTGCCGAACAGCGGATTTTCGTGAGACCACAAATTCAGCTGTCTGATAGTTCGTCTGAAAGTTTTGTCTCAGAGGAGTACCCGGTTGAATGAGGTGTCAGTCTGTCCCTACTGGGGGGGTGCCTCCCAGTTAGGCTGCTTGGGGGTGAGGGACCCACTTTAGGAGGCAGTCTGTCCGTTCTCAGATCTCCAGCTGCGTGCTGGGAGATCCACTACTCTCTTCAAAGCTGTCAGTCAGACAGGGACATTTAAGTCTGTGGAGGTTCTTGCTGAGTTTTTGTTTGTCTGTGCCCTGCCCCCAGAGGTGGAGCCTACAGAGGCAGGCAGGCCTTCTTGAGCTGTGGTGGGCTCCACCCAGTTGGAGCTTCCTGGCTGCTTTGTTTACCTAAGCAAGCCTGGGCAATGGCGGGCGCCCCTCCCCCAGCCTCGCTGCCGCCTTGCAGCTTGATCTCAGACTGCTGTGCTAGCAATCAGCGAGACTCCGTGGGCATAGGACCCTCCGAGCCAGGTGCGGGACACAATCTCCTAGTGTGCCGTTTTCCAGGCCCGTTGGAAAAGCGCAGTATTAGGATGGAACTGACCCGATATTCCAGGTGCTGTCTGTTTCCCCTTTCTTTGACTAGGAAAGGGAACTCCCTGACCCCTTGCGCTTCCCGAGTGAGGCAATGCCTCGCCCTGCTTCGGCTCGCGCACAGTGCGCTTCACGGACTGTCCTGCCCCCACTGTTAGGCACTCCCTAGTGAGATGAAACCGGTACCTCAAGCAGAAATGCAGAAATCACCCGTCTTCTGTGTCGCTGGGGCTGGGAGCTGGAGACCGGAGCTGTTCCTATTCGGCCATCTTGGCTCCACCCTCAAGCTACTGCATTTTTAAACACAACACAAAAGCAGAAGAATGAGCTCAGTGAGGTTAGAACCACACCATCTTCTAAAAGCTCAAGAAAACAAATTTTATGTAAAACAGCACAATAGAAAAAGATTGATGGTGCTATAATTGTGTTTTTAGAAAAAAAGGGTTGAGATAAAGTCTCATACAAAATTACTGTAAGAAAAAAGAGAATAAGGTAGAGAATAATCCCCTTATACAGGCTGAGCATCCCGAATTTGAAAATCTGGAACCTGAAATGCTACAAAATGCAAAACATTTTGAGCACTGAGCATTTGGTTTCAGCCAACCAAAATGATTAGAGAAGCATCAACATTAGGACTGAAGATGAGCATTAAATATGTAGTTATTTACGGTGAAACCCCGTCTCAAAGGAAAGGCTTACTGGAGCATTTTGGATTTTGGATTTTCAGATGTGTGTTGTTCAGCTGGTAAAGAAAATGCAAATATTCCAAAATCCAAAAAATTTGAGATCCAAAACACTTCTGTTCCAAGCATTTCAGATAAGAGATACTTAACCCATAGATAATGAAAGCCCGCCACAAAGACATGCCCACAAAACAGGGAGAGACTGTAGCATACGACTTTAAAACAAGGCAGATGTTTAAGAAAGTGATACAAGATAGGAAAGAATAGAAGTGAAAAGACAAAACTCAGGAAAGAATTAGAAATAAAAATTTCAAAAATAAAGACTAAAATAGACTAAGAGCTATTAATTGCAACAGATAATAGCTTAAGAGAAATATAGGATTAAATGTAGGAAATTTTTTAAATCAATAAGAAATGAAGAGATGAAAAGGTTTCAAGAGAAAATGATGAACATCGAAGATGGGGAAAAAAATCGAGCTTAATGACAATAGGAGTCCCTGAATTTGAAACAAAACAGAAACAAAGCAAAGGAACAGAACAAATGCTGAAGTCTATAATCCAAGAAAAGTTACCTGAAACAAAAGATTTGGAACTGTATGTTGAAAGAGCACACATTGCATACCTGAGAATATGGACTTTGAACAATAAACACCAAAACATATTCTAGTAAAATTACTGGATTTTAAAGGAAAGAGGGGGTGAAGGAAACTAAGTATCAATGCAATGTGGCTTATAAGAAGACAATTACTTATCATCAAACTTTGCTATGGTAATATATTATGCCAAAAGACAATAGAGTTACATATTTAAGATACTTCAGCAAAGCAAATGTAAACCAAGAATTTTAGATCAGAAAAATTGACTTTCAAGTATAAAGGACATAGACAAATTCATCAATATTCAAAAACTTGGGGAATATTGTTTCCATGAGCCCTTCCTTAGTAATTTACTAAAGAATAGGTTTCAGCCAACCAAAATGATTAGAGAAGCATCAACATTAGGACTGAAGATGAGCATTAAATATGTAGTTATTTACGGTGAAACCCCGTCTCTACTAAAAAAATATAAAAAATTAGCCAGGCGTGTTGGCGGGCGCCTGTAATCCCAGCTACTCGGGAGGCTGAGGCAGGAGAATGGTGTGAACCCGGGAGGCGGAGCTTGCAGTGAGCCGAGATCGCGCCACTGCACTCCAGCCTGGGCGACAAAGCGAGACTCCATCTCAAAAAAAAAAAAAAAAAATGTAGTTATTTGTAGAACTAATATTAATTGTGGTTTAGCAGAGAGAATATAGTATATAATGAATGCATCCTCTGACAGTGAAGATAGAGTATGACTAAAAAATGGGAGACAATGGGGAAAGCCAATATAAAAAGTTTCAAAATCATTTTCAGTAATCAGCTTAGTGGCAACACTATTAGTAGTGTTATTCTGAGACTTGTATGTGTGTAATACAGGATAAGGCGATTGAGTAATTATGGGACAGTTTATTTCTGTCACCTCCTGTGTTCTTAAGAACCAGGATACTCATGGAAGATAGAACCCAGGACTTTGAGAAATAACCAATTCCAGGTCTAGGGCAGGAGGTACACGAGATGAACCAGGATTATCTTGTCATAGACCTAGCAAGAAAGCTATCAAAGACTCCTGGGGTCATGTCAAAAGTCTCAGGAGACTATGTGAAGAGTCCTACTGGCCAAAGATGGGACAGTTTGAGCTCCAATAAGAAGAATAATTGCCATGTATTGAAACTCATTAATCTGTGAGGTTTTACTACTGGCAAAAGATGGGACAGTTTGAGCTCCAATAAGAATAATAATTGCCATGTATTGAAACTCATTAAATAATTTGTGAGGTTTTACTACTGGCCAAAGATGGGACAGTTTGAGCTCCAATAAGAATAATAATTGCCATGTATTGAAACTCATCAAATAATCTATGAGGTTTTAATGATACCTTAAAACAAACTGTCCACTTTTGGAGGATGATAAGGAGCTAATCCTTTATCTTGATAATTAGTAAATTAAGGGAAAGAGTCAAGCATTACTGACCTTATGTGAACTGCAATACTGAGTAAGCATATAGTAGGTGAGGGGAAACATCTTTTTATAGATATGTCCCCCTTAATAAGTGAAAAAGAAATGATAGAATATCACAGTTTTTCAATGCCCAAGGAAGTAATTGATCTAGGCACTGAGCATCAGTGGCTGCTACCATCATAAAAAGAGAGATAACCAGAAATTATGTGCCGTCTATAAAAGAACAGCACCTCTAATCTTGCCAAAGAGATCAGGAGATATGGAGGCCAGAGGGATATGCTTAACTGTACCATGAGCGTGCACTCAGCAAAATCCAGACTGGGAGATTTTACAAGTCAAACTCCCCAGGTTCTTTAACAGATAAATTGTAAGGAAAGAAAAAGGAATGGGAGACTTAAAAGATACACCAAAAGTTTAAAAATTTATAAAATGGCAAGACGACTTATTAGTTCTAGGGATACATACATGAATTTCTATCTATAAAGAAATACAAGGTATTAATTACTATAAAAATTTGGATAGTGGTTAATTTTGGGTGGAGGGAGGGAGTTGTAATTGGGATGTGGGGCACATGAGGGGCTTCTGGGATGGCAGAGTTCTATTTCTTGACCTAGGTGGTAGTTACAGGGATATCAGCCTTGAAATAATTTATTACGCTATATATTTGTTCATGTTGTTCTATATGTGTGTTTATTTTGCAATAAAAAGGTTAAAAATATACTCTTCTTATCTTTAGGATAAATAGCAAATTTCCTTCTTGGGGGTGAAAAGGTTAGCATAAACATAGTGTGGTGTCAGAGGCAGTCGAGGTGGTGGGATACCATAATTAATGCTTAAAATGTGTCAGATCCATTTGGCACCACTTCTGTGAACATGTTGGTATGGCAGTGAATTCCACACCACAAATCCAGAGATTG
This sequence comes from Hylobates moloch, assembly GCF_009828535.3. Lineage (NCBI taxonomy): Eukaryota > Metazoa > Chordata > Mammalia > Primates > Hylobatidae > Hylobates > Hylobates moloch. Next base: position 112,153,704 of record NW_026652281.1, read on the forward strand.
GTTATGGACTGTGGAACATCATGTTAGGTATAGGACTTGGCAGGGGTCAGAAAAGAGACAAATTGAGGAGCCTAAATCCTCTGTTTGCCCTCCTGAGGCCATAAGGGTCACTAAGCATGTATCCTGGTTTAGGGACCTGGTTTGCAAGCCTAGGGGATGTTCTGTGATGTGCAGACTTTGGAGTCATACAGATTTGGGTTCAAGCCCCAGCTTCCTACCTTACTACTAACTGAGAATTTGGACAAGTTACTTAAGCTCTCTGTGGTTTGTCTGCAACATTTGTAAAATTATATCATTTGTAAAATGATATAATTAATATACAACTCACAGGGTGGTGGTACAGCCATTGAAAATAACATGTATGAAAGCCCCTGGTTAACTGTGAAACTGAGAAATTATTAACACTTCTGGGAACCCCACCGAAGGTGCTGGGAAAGATGTGAGAGAGCCCTGATCTCTCACCTCTGGCTAACCTTGAAGCTCTGTGCAAGCAGGGAATGAAGGCTGAGGCAGAGTGGTAAGTTGCTAGAGCATTGAACATGTGGAAATGCTCTAGGAAAGCTTATAAAAAAGACAAAAAAAAAAAAAAAAAAAAGCCCAGGCAACATAGTGAGACCCTGTCTCTGTGGGGAAAAACAAACAAACAAACAAAAAAACAGGCATGGTGCCATGTGTCTATAGTCCCAGCTACTCAGAAGGCCGAGGTAAGAGGATTGCCTGAGCTCAGGAGGTCAAGGCTGTAGTGAGCCATGATTGCACCACTGTGCTCCCACCTGGGTGACAGAGTGAGACCTTGTCTCTTTAAAAAAAAAAAAAAAAGACAACAAATAAATGCTGGTGAGGTTGTGGAGAAAGGGGAACTCATACATTGTTGGCAGGAGTGTAAATTAGTACAGCTGTTATGGACAACATTATGGAGGTTCCTCAGAAAATTAGAACTACCATATGATTCAACAATCTCACTACTGAGTATATAGCCAAAGAAAATGAAATCTGTATATTGAAGAGATATCTGCAATCCCATGTTTATTGTAACACTGTTCTAAATAGCCAAGATACGGAATCAACCTAAGTGTTCACCAATGGGTGAATGGATTTTAAAATGTGCTATATATACACAATAGAATACTATTCACACGTAACAAAGAACAAAATCCTGTCATTTGCAGCAACATGGATAAACTTAGAAGACATTATGTTAAGTGAAATAAGCCAAGCACAGAAGAACAAATACTACATGATCTCACTCATGTGGAATCTAAAAAAGTTGACTCATAGAGGTAGTATATTAGTTAGTTTTTGCATTGCTAAAAAGAAATACCTGAGGCTGGGTAATTTATAAATAAAAGAGGTTTTATTTTGGCTCATGGTTCTACAGGCTGTACAGGAAGCATAGTACCAGCATCTGCTTCTGGTGATGCTGGCACCAGATGCTTGGGAGGATTGCTTGAGCCTGAGTGATGATCTGTGATCACACCTCTGCAATCCAGCCTGGGTAACAGAGCAAGACCCCATACCAAAACAACAAAAACAAACCCCCCCCTCCACCCCCCCCCCCCCCACACACACACCAAAAACCCAAGGTCTGTTCCATTGCCTCTGGAACCAAGGAGCAGGGTTTCACATTGGGAATGTAAGCTGGTGCAAGGGGTGGGCTCTCGGGGCCTTGGGGAGCTCCACCCCAGTGGCTTTGCATGGTGCACTCCCTGTGTCTGCTCTCATGGGTTGGAGTTGAGTACCTGCAGCTTTTCTAGGCTTAGGATGCAAGCTGCCCATGGCTCTATCATTCTTGGGTCTGGAGAGCAGTGGGTCCCTTCCCACAGCTCCACTAGGCAGTGCCCTAGTGGAGACTGTGTGGGGGCTCTAGCCCCACATTTCCTCTTTGCACTGTTTAGTAAAGGTTCTCTGTGAGGACTCTGGCCCTATAGCAGGCTTCTGCCTGGACACCTGGGCTTTCTTATACATCCTCTGCAATCTAGAGGAAAGCTGCTAAACCTCCTCTGCTCTTGCATTCCCTAAGCCCACAGACTTAACACCATGTGGAAGCCACCAAGGCTTGCAGCAGCTTGTGCTCTCCAAAGTCATGGCCCCAGCAATATGGGTTCCAGAGCAGACCTTATTTGAGCTAAGACTGGAGCTGGAGAAGCCAGGATGTGGGGAGCAGTGTCCCAAGGCTGCTCAGGGCAGCAGGGCCCTGGGCCTGGCCCCAGAAATCATTCAATCCTCTTATGCCCCTGGGCCTGTTATGAGAGGGGCTGCCTTGATCTCTGAAATGCCTTCAGGGCCTTTTCCCCATTGTCTTGGATATTAGCACTTGGCTCCCTTTCAGTCATGCTAATCTCTCTAGCAAGTGGTTGCTTCATAGCCTGCTTGAATTTCTCTCCTGATAGGGCTTTCTCTGTCTCTGCCAAATGGTGAGTCTGCAAATTGTCCAGACTTTTATACTGTGCTTCCCTTTTAAATGTAAGTTCCAACTTTAACCTCTTCTTTGCTCCCATATCTGATCATAGGCTGTTAGAAGCAGCCAGGACACATCTTGAACATTTTGCTGCTTAGAAATTTCTTCTGCTAGATTCCCTAAGTCATCACTCTTATGTTCAGCCTTCCACAAAGCCCTAGGATATGGAAACAATGCAACCAAGTTCTTTGCTAAGGGATAACAAGGATGACCTTTATTGTCGTTCTCAATAGACTCCACATCTCCATCTGAGACCTCATCAGCCTGGGCTTCACTGTCCATATCTTTATCAGCATTTTGGTCACAACCATTTAACCAGTCTCTAAGAGGTTCCAAACTTTTCCTCGTCTTCCTGACTTCTGAGACTTCCAAGCTCTTCCGTTCTCCCTGTTACCTAGTTCCAAAGCTGCTTCCACATTTTCAGGTATCTTTATGTCAGTACCACACTTCTGGTACCATTTTCCCATATTAGTTTTTGTGTTGCTGTAAAGAAATACCTGAGGCTGAGTAATTTATAAAGAAAAGAGGTTATATTTTGGCTCATGGTTCTGCAGACCATACAAGAAGTATGGTGCCAGCATCTGCTTCTGGTGAGGGTCCCAGGAAACTTACATGGTAGAAGGCAAAGGGGAGCCAGCATGTCACATGGTGAGAGAGAGAGCAAGAGAGAGAGGGGGGAATTGCCACACACTATTAAACAACGAGATCTCATGTGAACTCAGAGTGAGAACTCACTTATCACCAATGGAATGGTGCTAAACCATTCATGAGGTATCTGCTCCCATGATCCAGTCAACTCCTGCTGGGCCCCATCTCCAACATTGGGAACCACATTTCAACATGAGATTGGGAGGAGACGAACATCCAAACCATATTACGTGAATAGTGGTTGCTAAAGGCTGGGAAGAGCTGGGGGGAAGGAGAGGAGCAGAGGTTGGTTAATGAGGTACAAAGTTACAGTTAGATAGAAGGAGTTAATTTTGGTGTTCTGTGCAATAGGGTGATGATATTTAGCAATATGCATTGTATACTTCAAAATAGCTAGAAGAGAGGACTTTGAATGTTCTTATCACAAAGAAATGACGTGTTTGAGGTGATGAATATGCTAATTACCCTGATTTGACATTACACATTGTATATATGTCTTGAAACATCATACTGTACCCCATAAATACATACAATTATTATATGTCAATTAAAACAAAAGTTAAAAAACAAAACACAATCTATAAAAAAACTGATTGCAAACATTATACCTAATGATGAGAAACTTGATGCCTTCCTACTAAGATCAGGAACAAGAAAAGCATGCCTACTTTCACCACTCCTATTTAACATCATACTGGAAGTCATGGCTAATGCAGTAAAACAAGAAAAAGAAATAAACATTTAAAGACTGGAAAGGAAGAAATAAAACTGTCTTTGTTCACATACATATTTTAAAAGTTAGGAAAATAGTTTTGTTATATTTTCTTTTCTTTTCTTTTTCTTTTTTTGAGACAGAGTCTCACTCCGTCACCCAGGTTGGAGTGCAGTGGGGCGATCTCAGCTCACTGCAAGCTCCACCTCCTGGGTTCACACCATTCTTCTGCCTCAGCCTCCTGAGTAGCTGGGACTACAGGTGCACGCTGCCATGCCCGGCTAATTTTTTTTTGTACTTTTAGTAGAGATGGGGTTTCACCGTGTTAGCCAGGATGGTCTCGATCTCCTGACCTTGTGATCCGCCTGCCTCGGCCTCTCAAAGTGCTGGGACTACAGGCATGAGCCACCGTGCCTGGCCAGTTTTGTTATATTTTCACTTGCCTTGTCCACTCCCCTCCCCAGCATGGTCATGATCCTGAAGACAGCAGCTCACATTCCTAATGCAGAACCCTGGTCCTTGATTCCAGAGCAGACTTTATTTGTTTGTTTGTTGAGATGGGGTCTTGCTCTTTTACCCAGGCTGGAGTGCAGAGGTGTGATCACAGATCGTTGCAGCCTCAGCTACTTGGGCTCAAGCAATCCTCCCACCTCAGCCTCCTGAGTAGCTGGGACCATAGGCATGCACTATCATGCCCAGCTAATTTTTGTATGTTTTGTAGAGATGGGGTGTCGCTATGCTGCCCAGGCTGGTCTCAGACCCCTGGGCTCAAGTGATCCACTCACCTTGGATCTCCCAACAGTCATGAGCCACCGTGCACTAACCCAGACCTTGTTCTTAAAGAATTGTATTGGTCCATTTTGACCTGAGAGCCAGTTGAAGGACTGATGGAAGTTGACTGCTTTTGTTTCACCTAGCTTGGAATTTTCTCAAAGCAGAAAGGTGGCTATGGAGAGGGAATATATTACAAACATTAAAAGGCATATGAACAGTCTATTGCTGCCTGGGGCAAAAAAAGTTAAAGCAAACAATGGACATACTGAAGTGTAGGAAGAAAGGCCTAGAAGGGGGATTCTTTGGATAAGTAGGACATTGAGAAGCTCCTGTGTATATGGAGGAATTTAGAAAGCATTCATGCCCAGGGCAGGATGAATGTTTCAAAAAGACCTAAAATCTCAAGATTTCACCTTTAGCTGATCTTTAGGCTCAGTAAAAACTGGAAGTTAGGGGTAATGTAGAGTTGTAAATGGCTTTGCTAAGCACTGAAGGAGTACCCCAACATGGAGCCAATCTAAAAAATCTAGGAGAACTTTTCTTCCTCCCTCCCTCCCTCCCTCCTTCCCTCCCTCCCTCATTTCCCACCCTTCCCTCCCTCCTTTCCTACCCTTCCCTCCTTTTATTCTTTCTTTTTGAGACAAAGTCTTACTCTGTTGTCTGAGCTAGAGTGAAGTGACATGATCATAGCTCACTGCAGCCTTAAACTCCTGGACTCAAGGGATCCTCCTGTCTCAGCCTGCTGAGTAGCTAGGACTACAGATATATATCACCATGCCCAGCTAATTTTTAATTTTTTTGTAGAGATGGGGTCTCACTATGTTGCCTAGGCTGGCCTTGAACTCCTGGCCTCAGGAGATCCTCCTGCCTGGGCCTCCCAAAGCACTGGGGTTACAGGCATGAGCCACCATGCCTAGCTTATCTTCTTCTAGCTTTCCTTTTTCTCTCCTCTCCTTTATTCTCCTTTCTTTCTCTTTTTTTGTTTCCCTCCTCCCTCCCTCCCTCCTCTCTTCCTTTCCTCCCACCTTCCTTTCCTCCCACCTTCCTTCCCTCCCTCCTTCCCTCCTTCCTTTCCTCCTTTCTTTTTTTTTTTTCTTTCTTTCTTTTTTCTTTTTTTTTTTTGAGATGGAGTCTTGCTCTGTTGCCAGGCTGGAGTGCTATGGCGTGATCTTGGCTCACTGCAACCTCCAGCTCCCTGGTTCAAGTGATTCTCCTGTCTCAGCCTCCCGAGTAGCTGGGATTACAGGCATGCACCACCACACCCAGCTAATTTTTGTATTTTTAGTAGAGACGGGGTTTCACCACGTTGGCCAGGATGGTCTCGATCTCCTGACCTCATGATCCTCCCGCCTCAGCCTCCCAAAGTGCTGAGATTACAGGTGTGAGCCACCATGCCTGGCCCCTTTCCTCCTTTCTTTATCAGATGGTCTCACTCTATTGCCTGGGCTTGGGTGCAATGACATGATTATAGCTCAATCAGCCTTAAACCCTTGGACTCAAAAGATCCCCATGTATCAGCCTCCTGAGTAGCTAGGACTACATGCATACACCACCATGTCCAGCTAATTAAAAAATGTTTTTTGTAGATATGGTATCTCACTATGTTGCTCTCAAACTCCTGGTCTCAAGAGATTCTCCTGCCTTGGCCTCCCAAAGCACTGGGATTCAGGCATGAGTTACAATGCCTGGCCTTTCTCTCTCTCTCTTTTTCTTATTTCTCTTTATTTTTCCTTTTTCTTTCTTCCTCTTTCCTCCCTTCCTTCTTTTGTTTCTTCTTTCCCTCTTCTTCCCTTCATTTTTTCCCCAAACCCTGTCTCTCTCCCTTTTTTCCTTTCTTTTTCCTTCTTTCTTTTTGCTTGAGACATTTAAGAAAATCTCTGTTGGCCGGGCACGGTGGCTCATGTCTGTAGTCACAGCACTTTGGGAGGCCCAGGCAGGCAGATCACTTGAGGTCATGAGTTCGAGACCAGCCTGGCCAACATGGTGAAACCCTGTCTCTACTAAAAATACAAAAAAATTAGCCAGGCATGGTGCCTATAATCCCAGCTGCTCAGGAGGCTGAGGTAGGAGAATTGCTTGAAGCTGGGAGGCAGAGGTTGCAGTGAGTCGAGATTGTGCCACTGCACTCTAGCCTGGGTGACAGAGTGAGACTCTGTCTCAAAAAATAAATAGATAGAAAATCCCTGTCAAAACACTAGTTGACCAGAAGTGAAGAAATAGAGACTTCAGAGATCACACACAACAAAGAATATAGTTCTTTGCAAAAATAGCTTAGAAAAGTCACGAAACAAGTAAATGCAACTCATATAAAACAACAAAAACAAACCATGAAGAGGGGGAAGAATTTGATTTCCAAACTTACCATGTTGCAATATTTAAAACATTTGGTTTTCAACAAAATATTATAAAGCAATCAAAGAAACAAAAATGTATGACTTATACAATGAACAGAAACTCTTCCTGAGGAAACCCAGTCATTGGAATTACTAGACAAAGGCTTTAAAAACAAATGCTCAAAGAGGCCAGGTGCGGTGGCTCCTGCCTGTAATCCTGGCAATTTGGGAGGCTGAGGTGGGTGGATCACTTGAGGTCAGGAGTTCAAGACCAGCCTGGCCAACGTGGTGAAATGTTGCCTCTACTAAAAATACAAAAATTAGCCGGGCTTGGTGGCAGGGCCTGTAATCCCAGCTATTTGGGAGACTGAGGCAGGAGAATTGCCTGAACCCAGGAGGCGGAGGTTATCTAGGGGGATTCAGTAACAGATTTGAGTAGGTAGAAGAAAGAATTGGTGAACTTGAAGACATGTCAGTTAACTTGTTCAGTTTGAGAAGCAGAAAGAAAAAATAATGATGACAAATGAACAGAGCCTATGAGAAGTGTGGGACACCATAAAACATACTAACATACACATAACAGGGGTTCCAGAAGGAGAGGAGAAAATAAGGCAGAAAGAATATTTAAAGAAATAATGGCCCCAAATCCCCAAATTTGATGAGAGACATGAATATATATATCCAGAAATTCCAATGAATTCCAAGAAGGAGAAACATAAAAAGAGCCACACTAAGACACATGATCAAACTGTCAAAAGCCAAAAATACAGTGAGAATCTTGAAAACAGCAAGGGATAAGCAAGTTGTCACATACAAGAAACCGCAATAAGATTAACAGCTGATTTCTCCTCAGAAACTATGGAGGTCAAAACACAGTGAAATGCCATGTTTAAAATATAAAAGAAAAAAATACTGTCAATGAGAAATACTGTATTCAGCAAAATTATCCTTCAAAAATGAAGGGGAAATAAAGACTTCCAGATAAACAAAAATGAGAGGGTTTGTTGCTAGTAAACCTGCCCTCAAAAAAAATGATAAAAGTGGTTTTGTAGGTGGAAATGAACAAGAAAGAACTTGGGTAAGGCAACTGCATCAGTAAATACAAAAGCTAGTGGTATTGTATATTTTGGTTTGTAACTCTTTTTAAAAATATATGGCTTAAAATACCAATGTTATAGTTAATGGGCACACATGTTTGAAGGAGTAGTTTATAATCACAAAAACATGAAGGAAGAGAGATGAAGCTGTATAGAGCAGAATTGTTATATACTATTGAAGCTAAGGTTGTATTAATTAAAAATAGATTGTTATAAATTTAAGAGGTTAATTATAATCCAAAGAGTAAACACTAAGGGAACAACCAAAAAAAACTGTACAGAAAAGGAAATGAGAAAGGAATAAAAATGGCACACTACAGAAAAATCAGGTATATACACAAAAAGGCAGTAATGGAGGAATTGAACAAAAATATATGACATACAGAAAACAAATAGCAAAACAGCAAAAGTATGTCCTTTATCTGTAATTACTTTAAATATAAATGGATTAAACTCTCCAATTAAAAGGCAGAGATCAACAGATTTTTAAAATCCCAATCATATGTTGTCTACAGGAGACTCACTTTAGATTCAAAGGTACAAATAGTCATGACCAGCCTGGCCAACATGGTGAAATCCCATCTCTACTAAAAATACAAAAATTAGCCAGGTGTGGTAGTGCACGCCTGTAGTCCCAGCTACCCAGGAGGCTAAGGCACGAGAATTGCTAGAACTCGGTGGCAGAGGTTGCAGTGAGCTGAAATTGCACCACTACACTGCAATCTGGGTGACAGAGTGAGACTCTGTCTCAAACAAACGAAGAAACAAACCAAAGATACAAATAGGTTGAAAGTGAAAGGATGGAAAAAGATATTCCAAACAAATAGAAACCAAAAGTTAGCTGGGGTGGCTATACTAATACCAGACAAAATAGATAGTAAGGCAGAAACTGCTCTAAGAGAAAAGTAAGGACATTATATTGACAAAGGGATCAATTCATCAGGAAGATAAAACAATTTTTCTCTAGTACACAAGGATCACTTTCCAGGATAGATTATATATTAGACCATACAACAAATCTCAATAAATTAAAATATTGAAATCAAAGCAATCCTAAGCAAAAAGAAAAAGTCTGGAAGCATCACATTATCCAACTTCAAATTATACTACAAGGCTATAGTAACCATAACAGCATGGTACTGGTATAAAAGTAGATGCATAGATGCAATGGAAAAGAATAGAGAACCCAGAAATAAGGCCAAATACTTAACAACCAACCAATATTCAAAGCATACAAAAACGTAAATTGGGGAAAGGACACCCTATTCAATAAATGGTGCGGGGAGAACTGGTTAGCCACACGTGGAAGAATGAAACTGGATCCTTGTCTCTCACCATATACAAAAATTAACTCAAGATGGAATAAAGACTTACATCTAACACCTGAACCCATAAAAATTTTAGAAGACAACCTGGGAAAAACTCTTCTGGACATTGGCCTAGGCAAACAGTTTATGATTGAGACCCCAAAAGCAAATGCAACAAAATTATATAAATGGGACCTGATTCAACTAAAAAGCTTCTGCAAAGGAAATAATCAGAGTAAGTAAACAACATACACAATGGGAGAAAATATTTGCAAATTAATGCATCTGACAAAGGAGTAATATCCAAAATCTACAAGGAACTCAAAGAAATTAGCAAGAAAAACAAATCCCATTAAAAAATGGGCAAAGGCTATGAATAGACATTTATCAAAAGAAGATACACAAATGGCCAACAAACATTTGAAAAAATGCTCCATATGACACTAATCAACATGGAAATAAATGTAAATTAAAACCACAATGAGATACCACCTTGCCCCAGCCAGAATAGCCATTATTAAGAAGTCAAAAAGCAACATAGATGTTGGTGTGGTTGTGGTGAAAAGGAAATGCTTATACATTGTTGGTAGGAACGTAAATTAGGACAACCTCTATGGAAAACAGTATGGAGATTTCTCCAAGAACTGAAAGTGTATCTACCATTCAATCCAGCAATCCCACTACTATCTCCCCAAAGGAAAAAAAAATCACTATATCAGACACCTGCATGCATTTTTTTTTTTTGAAATGGAATCTGGCTCCGTTGCCCAGACTGTAGTGCAGTGAGTGGCATGATCTCAGCTCCCTGAAACCTCTGCTCTCAGGTTCAAGTGATTCTCCTGCCTCAGCTTCCCGAGTAGCTGTGATTACAGGCATAAGCCACCATGCCTGGCTAATTTTTGTATTTTTAGTGGAGACGGGGTTTCGCCATGTTGGCCAGGCTGGTCTTGAACTCCTGGCCTTGAGTGATCTGCCCACCTCAGCCTCCCAAAGTGCTGGGATTACAGGCATGAGTCACTGTGCCAGGTCTGCATGCATATGTTTGTTGCAGTGCAATTCACAGTTGTAAAGAATTGGTATCAACCTAAGTGCCCATCAACCAATGAGTGGATAAAGAAAATGTGATATATATACACGATGAAATACTACTCAGCCATTAAAAAAGAACAAAAGAATGTCTTTTGCAGCAGCTTGGATGGAATTGGAGGGTATTATTCTAAGTGCAGTAACTCAGGATTCAAAAACCAAATACTGCATATTCTCACTTATAAGTGGGAGCTAAACTGTGGGTATGCAAAGGCAAACAGAGTGGTATAATGGACATTGTGGGGAGACAGTGAACTCAGAAGGGGGAGGTTGGGAGGAGGGTGAGGGACAAAAACTACCTATTGGGTACAGTGCACACCTACATGGGTGATGGGTGCATCCAAGTTGGGTACATTGCACCTAATAGGTAGTCTAAAATCCCAGACTTCCCTGCTACACAATTCACCCGTGTAACCAAAAACCATGTGTACCCCTAAAAGTATTAAAATAGGCCAGGGGCAGTGGCTCACATCTGCAGTCCCAGCACTTTGGAAGGCCAAGATGGGAGGATCACTTAAGTCCAGGAGTTTGAGATTAGCCTGGGCAACATAATGAGACCCCATCTACTAAAAAAATAAATAAATAAATAAATGAGTGGTGATGCATACCTGTAGTCCTAGCTGCTTGGGAGGCTGATGTGGGAGGATCACTTGAGCCCAGGAAGTCAAGGGTGCAGTGAACCATGACTGTATCACTGCACTCCAGACTATGTGATAGAGCAAGATCTTGTCTCAAACAAACAAACAGACAAAATCCCCCCAAACAAAAAACAATTGAAATTAAAAAAAAAATTTAAAAAGAAACACACACACACACACACACACAAGAAACACACACACACACAGCCGTATATATATATATACATATATAATGAATTCTACCAGTCACTTAAAGAAATATATATATACATAAAATTAGACAGTATCTTCACTGACAGCAATGAAACGGAACTAGAAATCAATAACAGGAAAACTACATTTTTCAAATATGTGTAAATTAAACAGCATACTCCTTTTTTTTTTCTGAGACGGAGTTTGGCTCTTGTTGCCCAGGCTGAAGTGCAATGGTGCAATCTCGGCTCACTGCAACCTCCAACTCCTGGGTTTAAGCGATTCTCCTGCCTCAGCTTTCTGAGTAGCTGGGATTATAGGCATGTGCCACCACACCCAGCTAATTTTGTATTTTTAGTAGAGACAGGGTTTCTCCATGTTGATCAGGCTGGTCTCAAACTCCTGACCTCAGATGATCCACTCACCTCGGCCTCCCAAAGTGCTGGAATTACAGGCATAAGCCACTGCGCCTGGCTTTAAACAGCATACCCTTTTTTTTTTTTTTTTTTTTTTGAGATGAAGTCTTGCTCTGTCTCCCAGGCTGGAGTGCAATGGCACAATCTCAGCTCACTGCAACCTCTGCCTCCCGGGTTCAAGCAATTCTCCTGCCTCAGCCTCCTGAGTAGCTGTGATTATAGGCGCATGCCACTGTGCCCAGCTAATTTTTGTATTTTTTAGTGGAGACGGGGTTTTGCCATGTTGGCCAGGCTGGTCTAGAACTCCTGACCTCAGGTGATCCACCTGCCTCAGCCTCCCAAAGTGCTGGGATTATAGGCATGAGCCACCATGCCCGCCAACAGCATACTCTTAACTAATGGGTCAGAGAAGAAATCACAAGTGAAATTAGAAAATATAAGATGAAAATAAAAAACATAATATAACAAAACTCATAGGATGCAGTGAAAGCAGTGCTCAGAGGGAAATTTACACCTATAAATGCTTAACATTAGAAAAGAAGAAAGGTCTCAAATCAGTAACCTAACTTTATGCCTTAAGGAACGAGAAAAAGAAGAGCAGATAAAGCTAGCAGAAGGAAGGAAATAACAAAATACTAGAACGAGATAAACAAAATAGAGGGTAGAGAAACAATAGAGAAAAGGAACAAAATCAAAAGTTGGTTCTTTAAAAAGATCAACAAATTGACACGCCTTTAGCTAGATTGACTAAGAAAATAAGACTCAAATTACTAATGTCAGAAATGAAATTTGGCATATTTCTACTGACCTTATAGAAGCAAAAAGGGTTATAGGAGAATACCATAAGCAATTGTATGCCAACAAGTTAAATAATCTAGATGAAATGGACAGCACACAAATTGACTCAAGAAGAAGTAGAAAACTGACCCATCCCAACAGATGACAAAAGATTGGATCAGTAATGAAAAACCTCCCAACAAAGAAACTCTCAGGACCAGGTGGTTTCACATGTGAATTCCACCAGTCATTTAAGGAAAGATTAACACCAATTCTTCCCAAACTCTACCAAAAAATAGAAGAGGGAAGACTTCTGAGCTCATCCATGAGACCAGTACAAAACATCCTAAGAAAAGAAAACTATAGATAGATATTCTTTAAGAATATAGATACAAAAATTGTCATTAAGAGAGTAACAAACTGGAGCCAGAAGCATACTTAGCAGGATTATACACTACGATCAAGTGGGATTTATCTCAAGAAAGCAAGGGTGATTCAAAATACAAAAATCAATCAATGTAATACACCAGTAGAATGAAGGAAAAAAATTAACCTCAGTTGATGTAGAAAAAGCATTTGATGAAATCCAGCATTCTTTCATTATATTAAAAAAATTAAACTACAAATAGAAAGGAAATTCCTTAACTTGATAAAGGGCATTTATGAAAAAACCCACAGTTAACGTCACACTTAATTGAGAAGGACAAAAAGTCTTCCCCCTAAAATTAGGAACAGGACTAATATGACTGCTTTCACCATGATTTAACATTGTACTGAAAGTTCTAGCCAGAGTCATCAGGCAAGAAAAAGAAAGAAAAGGCATCTAAATTGAAAAGAAAGACATAAAGCTATGGACATGCCTCAGATATTGTGGATTAAGTTCCAGACCACCACAATAAAGTGAGTCACATGAATTTTTTTTGTTTCCTGGTACATGTAAAAGTTAAGTTTACATTATACTGTAGTCTGTTAAGTGTGCAATAGCATTAGATCTAAAAAAATGTATATACCTTAATTTAAAAATACTTTATTGCTAAAAAATGCCAACAATCATCTGAGCCTTCAGCAAGACATAATCTTTTTGCTGGTGGAGGGTCTTACCTTCATGCTGATGGCTGCTGACTGATCAGGATGATGGTTGCTGAAGGCTGGAGTGTCTGTGGCAATTTCTTAAGACAACAAGGAAGTTTGCCACATCAATTGACTCTTCCTTTCATGAAAGATTTTTCTATAGCAGGTAATGCTGTTTGTTAACGTATTACCCACAGTAGAACTTCTTTCCAAGTTGAAGCCAATCCTCTCAAACCCTGCCACTGCTTTTATCAACGAAGTTTACGGAATATTCTAAATCCTTTGTTGTCATTTCAACAACTTTCACAGCATCTTCACCAGGCGTAGATTCCATCTCAGGAAACCAGTTTCTTTGCTCACCCATGAAAAGCAACTCCTCATCTCTTCAAGTTTTATCATGAGATTGCAGCAGTTTAGTCACATCTTCAAGCTCCACTTCTAATTCTAGTTCACTTGCTATTGCCACAACATCTGCAATTACTTCCTCCAGTGAAGTCTTGAACCCGTGAAAGTCATCCGCAAGGGTTGGAATCAACCTTTTCCAAATTCCTGTTCATGTTGATATTTTGATCTCTTCCTGTGAGTCCTGAATGTTCTTAATGGCACCTAGAATGGTGAATTCTTTCCAGAAGGTTTTCAATTTACTTTACCCAGACCCATCAGAAGAATCACTATGTCAGCTATAGCCTTATGAAATGTATTTCTTAAATAATAAGAGTTAAAAGTTGAAATGACTCCTTGATCAGAATGGATGTTTTATTAGCAGGCCTGAAAACAACTTCTTCATCTTTTTATACATCTCCACCAGAACTCTTAGGTGACCAGGTGCATTGTCAATGGGCAGTGACATTTTGAAAGGAATCTTTTTTTCTGAGCAATAGGTCTCAACAGTGAGCTTAAAATATTCCATAAACCATGCTGTAAACCGATATGCTGTCATCCGGGCTTTGTTATTCCATTTCTAGAGCACAGGCAGAGTAGATTTAGCATCATTCTTAAGGGCTCTAGGATTTTTGGAATGGTAAATGAGCACTGGCTTCAACTTAAAGTCACCAGCTGCATTACCCACTAACAAGAGAGTCAGCCTGTCCTTTGAAGTTTTGAAGCCAGGCCTTACTTTTCCCCTGTAGCTATGAAAGTCTTAGATGGCTTCTTCTTCAGATATAAGGCTTTTTTGTCTACTTTGTCACATTGAAAATCTGTGGTTGAGTGTAGCCACTTTCATCAATTCTCTTAGCTAGATCTTCTGGATAAGGCGTTGCAGCTTCTGTATCAGCACTTGTACTTTTATGTTGTGGAGATAAGTTATTTTCTCAAACCTCAAGAATCAACTCTGCTAGCTTTCAGCTTTTCTTCAGCAGCCTCCTTCTCTCTCTCAGACTTCAAACAATTGAAGAGAGTTAGGGCCTTGCTCTGGATTAGGCCTTGGTTTTAAGGAATGTTGTGGCTGATTTGATCTGTACAGACCGTCAAAACTTTCTCCATATGAGCAATAGGGCTGTTTTGCTTTCTTATCATTTATGTGTTTACTGGAATAACTTTTAATTTTCTTCGAGAACTTTTCCTTTCTACTCCCAACTTGGCTAACTTTTCGGTGCAAGAGGTCTAGGTTTTCAACATGCTTTCCTCACTAAGCTTAATTATTTCTAGCTTTTGATTTGAAGTGAGAGACTTGCGACTCTTCATTTCACTTGAACACTTAGAGATCATTGTAGGGTTATTACCTGACCTAACTTCAATACTGTTATGTCTCAAGGGATAAGGAGGCCCCAGGAGAGGGAGGGAGATGGAGGAATGGCTGGTCAGTGGAGCAGTCCGAACATGCATATTCATTGAGTTTGCTGTCTTATATGGTTCCAGTTTATGCCATCCCAAGCAATTAAAATAGTGCAAACCCCGAAAATCTGAGACAGGGCTCAGCAAATTTAGAAAGTTTATTTTGCCAGGGTTGAGGATGCATGACTGACACAGCCTCAGGAGGTCCTGATGACTTGTGCCCAAGGTGGTCAGAACACAGTTTGGTTTTATACGTTTTAGGGAGACATGAGACATCATTCAACATATGTAAGATGAACATTGGCTCGGTCTGGAAAGGCGGGACAGCTCAAGCAGGGAGGGCTTCCAGGTCCTAGGTAGATAAGAGACAAATGGTTGCATTCTTTTGAGTTACTAATTAGCCTCTCCAAAGGTGGCAATCAGATATGCATTTATCTCAGTGAGCAGAGGGGTGACTTTGAATAGAATGAGAGGTAGGTTTGCCCTAAGCAGTTCCCAGCTTGACTTCTCCCTTTAGCTTAGTAATTTCAGTACCCAAGATATTTTCCTTTCACAGTAGTAACATCAAAGATCACTGATCACAGATCACCGTAACAGATATAATAATAATGAAAAAGTTGGAAATATTGTGAGAATTACCAAAATATGACACAGAAACATAAAATAAGCACATGCTGTTGGAAAAATGACACCAATAGACTTGCTTGATGTAGGGTTGCCACAAAAGTTAAATTTGTGAAAAACCTGCAGGATCTGCACAGTGCAATAAAGTGAAGTGCAATAAAACAAGGGATGCCTGTATCTCTATTTGCAGATGACTTGATCTTACCTATAGGAAATCCTAAAAGAATCCATATACTCACATATACACAAGAGGTATTAAACAAATTCAGCAAAGTTGCAAGATACAAGATTAACAACAAAATCAATTATATTTCTCTTTTTCTCTGTACTGTATTAGCTGAAAAAAATCGATTGTATTTCTATGCACTATCAATTAACAATCTGAAAAAGAAATTAAGAAAATTATCTTTACAAGAGCATCCAAAAGAATAAAATACCTAGGAAAAAATTTAAAATTTAAGGTGATGAGAGATGAGTACTGAAAACTACAAAACATTGCTGAAAGAAATTAAAGAAGACTTGAATAAATGAAAAGACATCCTGTGTTCATGGAAGAGAAGATTTAATCTTGTTAAAATGGCAATACTTTTCAAAGCAATCTACAGATACAATGCAATTTCTGTCAAAATTCCAATAGTGTTTTTTATTGCTACAGAAATGGAAAAGGAGATCTTCAAATTCATATGGATATGTAAAGGGCCCCAAATAGCTAAAACAATATTGAAAACAAGGAACAAGGTTGGAGGACTTGCACTTTCTGACTTCAAAACTTACTACAAAGATATAGTAATCAAAACAGCATGGTACTAGCAATAGGATAGACATATAGACCAAGGGAATAGAACTGAGAATCTAGAAATAAATTCAAATATCTATGGTCAATTGATTTTTTGATAACGGGGTCAAGACCATTCAATGGGGAAAGAGTAGTAGTCTCTTCAACAAATAGTATTTGGACAACTTGGTATTCACATGCAAAAGACTGAAGTTTGACACCTACCTCACGCCGTGCACAAAAACAAACTCAAAATGAATCAACAACCTAAATATAAGAACTAAAACTTTTAGAAGAAAACATAGGGGTAAATCTTCATGACCTTGGATTTGGTAATGGCTTCTTACACATGACATTAAAAGTACAGACAACAAAAGAAAAAGCAGACAAATTGGACTTCATTAAATTAAAACATTCATGCATCTAAGGACACTATCAAGAAGGTGAAAAGAGGCTGAGTATGGTGGTTCATGCCTGTAGTTTCAGCACTTTGAGAGGCTGAGGTGGGAGGATTGCTTGAGCCCAGTTTGAGTTTGGACCAACCTGATGGAACCCTGTCTACAAAAAATACAAAAATTAGCCAGGTGTGGTGGCATGTGCCTATGGTCCCAGCTGCTTGGGAGGCTGAAGTGTGAGAATCACTTGAGCCTGGGAGGTTGAGGCTGCAGCGAGCCATGGTCATGCCACTACACTCCAGCCTGGGTGACAGAGCAAGACCCTGTTTTGAAAAAAACAAAGTGAAAAGACAATCCATAGAATGAGAGAAAATATTTGAAAATTATATATCTGATAAAGAATTGATATCTAGAATATATAAAGAACTTCTACAACTCAACAACAGCATCAACAAAACAAGCAACCCAATCTAAAAATGGGCAAAAGACTTACATAGACATTTCTCCAAAGTAGATACTACAAATGGCCAATAAGCACATGAAAAGATGTTTGACATCACTAGTCATTAGGGAAATGCAAATGAAAACCACAATGAGATACAATTTCACACCTATTAGAATAGTTATTATTAAAAAACAACAAAAAATGGGGCTGGGTGCAGTGGCTCATGCCTGTAATCCTAGCACTTTGGGAGGCCGAGGCAGGTGGATCAGTTGAGATCAGGAGTTCGAGACCAGCTTGGCCAATATGGTGAAACCTCATTTCTACTGAAAATACAAAAATTAGCCAGGTGCGGTGGTGGGCGCCAGTAATCCCAGCTACTCAGGAGGCTGAGGCAGGAGAATTGCTTGAACCTGGGAGGCAGAGGTTGCAGTGAGAAGATCATGCCACTGCACTCCAGCCTGGGCGACAGAGCAAGACTCCGTCTCAAAAAACAAACAAACAACAACAACAAATGGACACTAACAAGTGTTGGTGAAGACGTAGAGAAATTAGAACTGTTCTGCATTGCTTATGGGAGTGTAACAATGGTACAACTACCGTGGAAAACGGTTTGGCAGTTCCTCAGAAAGTTAAACACAGTATTCCATGATCTAACAATTCCACTTCTGGGTATATACCCAAAAGATTGGAAAGTGGGGACTCAAACAGATACTTGTATTGTGCATACGTGTTCTTAGCCGCATTATTCACAATAGACAAAAGGTGGAAGCAGCCTAAATGCCCATCAACAGATGAATAGATAAACAAAATATGGTAGATGCATACAATGCTGTATTATTCATCTTTAAAAAGGAATAGAATTCTATTTTTAAATCAGAAACCAACACATGCTAGAAATAGAATTCTGCATTCTATTCCACATGCTACAACGTGGAATGAACTTTAGAAACATTCCATGAAGTGAAATAAGCCAGACACAAAGGGACAAATATTGTATGGTTTCACCCATATGAGATACCTAGAATAGGCAAATTCATACCATCAGAGAGTAGACTAGAGATTACCTCGGGTTGCGGGGAGAGGGGAATGAGAACTTATTGTTTATTGGGTACAGAGTTTCCATTTGGGATGATGAAATCCTTCTGGAAATGGTAGTGATAGTTGTACAATATTGTGAATGTGCTTAGTGCCACTGAATTGTACACCTTAAAATGGTTAAAAATGATAGTATCAACAAAATAGTTAAAAAGAAAGTATCAACAAAGCCAAAAGTTAGATCTCAGAAAATAATTATAAAATAAAGAACTTTCTTCATGAGACGATCAAGATAAATAGAAGCCCTAAATTAGGAATTAAAAAGGGAAGTACAGATACAGTAGATATCAAAAGTCTAACAATTTTATGCCAATAAATTTGAAAACCTAGCTGAAATAGATAATTTTCTAAAAAAAATTATAAAACTGATTCTCAATAAGCAAAAACCTGAAATAAACATTATATATATCCTTTAATGGCTATAAAGCATTGTCTTGGTTTAAAATTTCTACTACCCAAAACAAACTAACCTGGACTATATGGTTTACCTGCATGGAAGATATAATTATAAACATATAAAACTGTCCAGGCGCAGTGGCTCACACCTGTAATCCCAGCACTTTGGGAGGCCGACGCGGGCAGATCACTTGAGATCAGGAGTTCGAGATCAGCCTGGCCAACGTGGTGAAACTCCATCTCTACTAAAAATACAAAAATTAGCCAGGCGTGGTGGCAGGCACCTGTAATCCCAGCTACCTGGGAAGCTGAGGCAGGAAAATCGCTTGAACCTGGGAGGCGGAGGTTGCAGTGAGCTGAGATTGTGCCACTGTACTCCAGCCTGGGTGACAGAGTGAGACTCTGTCTCAAAAAAAACTATAAAAAAGGTGAAAAGTCAATGTGATAAGTCGGTGTGGGAGAAGATATTTGTAACATATAACAGGCAAAGCATTAGGATTCAAAATGTATAAAAGATGTCTTCCTGATCAATAAGAAAAAGACAAAACAATCCAGCAGAAAATTTGGCAAAAGATTAGAAACAAGCAATTCATAATTTAAACATATAAAAATGCCCAACTTTATTAATAGAGAAATGAAAATTTAAAAATAGGATACTATTTCATATTTGTCAGATTGATGAAGTCTGATAGTCAAAGTGTTAGCAAAGATGTAGAACAAGAGCAACATTGCTGATATTAAAGTAGATTGGTTTAATAACTTCAGAAAACAATTTGCCAATATATAGTGAAGTTAAGATGTTCATATCCTACAACGTAGTAATTCCACTCCTAGGTATATATCTGAGAGATACTTTAGACATGTGTACAATAAAACATACAAGAATTGTTTTGAGATATCTGAAAAATGTAAATTAGTTCAGATCACTTCCTTCCTCAAAATCCTCCAAGGCTGAGATTAAAATTCAAAGTCCTCACCAGGCCTACAAGGCATGACAGTTTGCTCGTCTAATCACCTTTCCTGCTCTGCTCTCCCTCTTTCTGTTCTAGCCATGCTGACTTTGCTGTTCCTTGAACAGCCTCTTTTTCTCCCTAGGGCTTTTGGACTCACCATTTCTTCACTTCCTCAAAGTGTTCCCCCAGTTTTTATTTTGTCTCAATTCCTGGCTTCAGCGAGACCTCTGTTGAAAACCTTTTCTTTTCCTCCCTCCCTACCTCCCTCCCTTCCTTCCTTTCTTCCTTCCTCCCTGCCTCCTTTCTTTCCTTCTTCCCTCCCTTCCTTCATCCCTTTCTCTCTCTTTTTCCTTCCTTCCTTCCTTCCTTCCTTCCTTCCTTCCTTCCTTCCTTCCTTCCTTCCAATACATATTAGATGTACATATTTTGGGCTACTTGATACATTCATATAATCAAATCAGGATAATTGCCTTAAATATTTATCTTTTTCTTGTGCTAGGAACATTTGAATTATTCTCTTCTAGTTATCTTGAAATGCACAATAGATTGATGTTAACTATAGTCACTTCACTGATCTATTGAACATTAGGTGTTATTTCTTCTCAGTGTGTATTTGTAACCATTAACCAACCTTTCTTCATCCCCTGCCCTTCCTGGCCTCTGGTAACCACCAGTCTACTCTCTATCTTCATGAGATCCACTTTTTTAGCTCCCACATATGAGTGAGAACATGTGATATTTGTCCTTCTGTGTTTGGTTGCTTCCTTCTTTTCTAAAGTAGCTGCTAGGACTTCCTCTTCTCCTCCAACCTGTCGAGTCCCTTTATCTCCTTTGGCTGGTTTATTTTCTTTCCTGCCTGACATCATATGCTATATACATTTGTTCCAGCATTTATTTCTGTCTCTCCTACTAGACTGTAAGCTTCCCAGGGGCTGGACATTTTCTGTCTTACTCATTGTTGCATTTCCCAGTGCCTAAAATGATGTTTGCTTGGTACAGGGTGGGTGCTCCGTCACAGCTCTTCCAGTGAATGAATGGATTTACATGATAGTCAAGATAAGTCAATTCTGATGGCAAGGAAACACTTAGATGACACAAAGAGTACTTCTTGGTAAAAACAAAGCCATTAGAGTTGTAGATGCATGAGAAGAATTTGAAGAAGATTGGTTCATAAAGTGTAAAAGAATATTCTTCAGAAACAGATTGAATATGTATGATTAAGTTAATAGATTAAGCATAAGTAGATGTCTGAGTATTTCATCTATATTCCTAAAAGTTTGTATATTCGTGTTGGTCAGAAAACTCTTGGGACCTTCCCTTGGGAAACCTTATATTCAGGTTGAGTTGCAGTATGCTAGAGCCTATACAGTCATTCTGTCTGCCAGGCAGTCATTCCCAAGTACCCAGGGTCAGATCCCGCCCCAGGTGTAGGGCCACGGGGTAGGGAGGACAAAGGAGGGGAAGGGAATCAGGCACACTGAGCGTCCGCTGTGTGCCAGGAACTCTGCCTGGGTTTCTCTCTCACGTGGGTGACTTAGGAGCACCCCTTCCGGGGCTCAGGCAGGGAGCAGGCCAGAGCTCTAGGGCTGTGCAGCTTGGTCTGACCTCTCCAACCCTTGCTACCCCTGTAGTTCTCGGAGATCTTCTTTGTGTCCATCTGCACATCTGAGTTGTTCATGAAGGTCTATGTGGACCCCATCAATTACTGGAAGAACGGCTACAACCTGCTGGATGTGATCATTATCATCATTATGTTTTTGCCCTATGCCCTCCGCCAGCTCATGGGCAAACAGTTCATTTACCTGTGTATTGCTGATGGCCTGCAGTCCCTGCGCATCCTCAAGCTTATTGGCTATAGCTGGGGCATACGGGTGAGTGCACTGGGGGTGTCATGGTGCTGGGAGGGCAGGCCGTAGGCCCATTTGCCCCCAAGACCCTAAGGACATGATGACTCTACTACCATCTTCCAGTTGTTGAGTCCAGCGTGTGTGGCAGGTTGATCTTTACCAATATTATCTCATTTAATCTTTTTTTTAATCTTAAAACAATTCTAAGAATGGTATTATTAGCTCCATTTTACAGATGAAGAAATTGAGGCCCAAGGTCACCCAGCAGTGAAATGTCAGAGCTGAGATTTGAAAGGCATGTCTGACTCCAGAGGCCACGAATGAACTTTTCCTCTCTCTCATGCTGCGAAGTGCCTGATTTTCTTATGCTACATATCCTTTGAACTACATGCCCAGGACGCCTTGACTTTTTGGTGGCCCAGGCCACTAGCTGCTTTCCCCAAACAGCTGAGAGTCTGCTGTCTTGCTGGAAATAGTCTCTGTGCTTTGTTAAGGTGGCTCTGGAAGCGCTACTCCTGCTGAGAAGTCTTTCTGGGTTGCTGAAAACCATGACCAACACTCCCTTGACTCAGAGGCTTCAGAAAGAACCTCAGGGCTGCCCCCCTGCCTTGAATCGTGCCCTCAGGCACTTGTCCTGTGCACAGTAGGTTCACCTAGCTCTGCACCCAGTGTCCATGCTTCTCCAGGCGGGGGCTGGTCTGGGTTCCAGTGTTCAGTCGGGGTGTGTCGACCTGTCCTGCCGGGGGCTGCCCCTGGCCTGGGCTTGGGTGGCTGGCCGTCTAGGGTCTGGCCCCACACTCTGGGAGCCCCAGGCCTAGGTAGAAAAGAGAAGGGGAGCGTTAGAGGTCTCCCCTGCTGCATACACTCCTTTGTTTGTTTCTTGCTCTCATGTAAACAAGCGCCTGCCTGTGTGTGTCCTCTCTCAAACAGCGCAGTCCAGCCCTCCCTCTCCTCTTCATGGCGAACCTTCTGGGGAAAGGTGTCTGTACTTCCAGTCCCACTTCCCTGTCCGTCATTTATGCCCTAGCTGTTTTCCCTGCACTCCAGAATATCTAGCCTCTCTGAGGTTGCCAGCAACCTCCTTGTCTCCAAATCCAGTGGCCAGTTCCCTTGGCATCCTTGTCACTGCTTTCTCTTGGTTTTCCTCCAGCCTGACTTGTCAGGAGCGTTTATCCTTTGCCTGGCTCATACACGCTGTTTTCTCGGGATGGTACCTGAGTTCTCCTCCTCTGCTCCCTCTGCACATTCTCTCTGGGTGATCTTTTCCACTTTCCAGGACCCTCCACCTGCCTACCCCTCTGTCTTTGACCTTTAGAGCCAACTGCCCCCTGGGCATCTCACAGGCTTCTCAAATTTGATGTGCCTAACTGAAGTTGTTACTCACCCCCATGCCCAATCTCAAATCCCAAACCCTGGCTTCTCCTCCAGTATTTCTTTTTTTTTAAAATTATACTTTAAGTTCTAGGGTACATGTGCACAACGTGCAGGTTTGTTACAAATGTATACATGTGCCATGTTGGTGTGCTGCACCCATTAACTTGTCATTTACATTAGATATATCTCCTAATACTATCCCCCTCCCCCCCCACCCCACGACAGGCCCCAGTGTGTGATGTTCCCCTTCCTGTGTCCAAGTGTTCTCATTGTTCAATTCCCACCTATGAGTGAGAACATGCAGTGTTTGGTTTTCTGTCCTTGTGATAGTTTGCTGAGAATGATGGTTTCCAGCTTCATCCATGTCCCTACAAAGGACATGAACTCATCCTTTTTTATGGCTGCATAGTATTCCATGGTGTATATGTGCCACATTTTCTTAATCCAGTCTATCATTGATGGGCATTCGGGTTGGTTCCAAGTCTTTACTAATGTGAATAGTGCTACAATAAACATACATGTGCATGTGTCTTTATAGCAGAATGATTTATAATCCTTTGGGTATATACCCAGTAATGGGATGGCTGGGTCAAATGGTATTTCTAGTCCTAGATCCTTGAGGAATCGCCACACTGTCTTCCACAATGGTTGAACTAGTTTACAGTCCCACCAACAGTGTAAAAGTGTTCGTATTTCTCCACATCCTCTCCAGCACCTGTTTTTTCCTGACTTTTTAATGATCGCCATTCTAACTGGTGTGAGATGGTATCTTATTATGGTTTTGATTTGCATTTCTGTGATGGCCAGTGATGATGGGCATTTTTTCATGTATCTGTTGGCTGCATAAATGTCTTCTTTTGAGAGTATCTGTTCATATCCTTTGCCCACTTTTTGATGGGGTTGTTTGATTTTTTCTTGTAAATTTAAGTTCTTTGTAGATTCTGGATATTAGCCCTTTGTCAGATGGGTAGATTGCAAAAATTTTCTCCCATTCTGTAGGTTGCCTGTTCACTCTGATCGTAGTTTCTTTTGCTGTGCAGAAGCTCTTTAGTTGAATTAGATCCCATTTGTCAATTTTGGCTTTTGTTGCCATTGCTTTTGGTGTTTTAGACATGAAGTCCTTGCCCATGCCTATGTCCTGAATGGTATTGCCTAGGTTTTCTTCTAGGGTTTTTATGGTTTTAGGTCTAACATGTAAGTCTTTAATCCATCTTGAATTAATTTTTGTATAAGGTGTAAGGAAGGGATCCAGTTTCAGCTTTCTACATATGGCTAGCCAGTTTTCCCAGCACCATTTATTGAATAGGGAATCCTTTCCCCATTGCTTGTTTTTGTCAGGTTTGTCAAAGATCAGATGGTTGTAGTTGTGTGGTATTATTTCTGAGGGCTCTGTTCTGTTCCATTGGTCTATATCTCTGTTTTGGTACCAGTACCATGCTGGTTTGGTTACTGTAGCCTTGTAGTATAGTTTGAAGTCAGGTAGCATGATGCCTCCAGCTTTGTTCTTTTGGCTTAGGATTGTCTTGGCAATGTGGGCTCTTTTTTGGTTCCATATGAACTTTAAAGTAGTTTTTTCCAATTCTGTGAAGAAAGTCATTGGTAGCTTGATGGGGATGGCATTGAATCTATAAATTACCTTGGGCAGTATGGCCATTTTCACGATATTGATTCTTCCTATCCATGAGCGTGGAACGTTCTTCCATTTGTTTGTATCCTCTTTGATTTCATTGAGCAGTGGTTTGTAGTTCTCCTTGAGGAGGTCCTTCACATCCCTTGTAAGTTGGATTTCTAGGTATTTTATTCTCTTTGAAGCAATTGTGAATGGGAGTTCACTCATAATTTGGCTCTCTGTGTGTTATTGGTGTATAGGAATGCTTGTGATTTTTGCACATTGATTTTGTCTCCTGAGACTTTGCTGAAGTTGCTTATCAGCTCGAGGAGATTTGGGGCTGAGATGATGGGGTTTTCTAAATATACAATCATGTCATCTGCAAACAGGGACAATTTGACTTCCTCTTTTCCTAATTGAATACCCTTTTATTTCTTTCTCCTGTCTGATTGCCCTGGCCAGAACTTCCAACACTATGTTGAATAGGAATGGTGAGAGAGGGCATCCCTGTCTTGTGCCAGTTTTCAAAGGGAATGCTTCCAGGTTTTGTGCATTCAGTATGATACTGGCTGTGGATTTGTCATAAATAGCTCTTATTATTTTGAGATACGTCCCATCAATACCTAATTTACTGAGTTTTTAGCATGAAGCGCTGTTGAATTTTGTCGAAAGCCTTTTCTGCATCTATTGAGACAATCATGTGGTTTTTGTCTTTGGTTCTGTTTATATGATGGATTATGTTTATTGATTTGCATATGTTGAACCAGCCTTGCATCCTAGGGATGAAGCCCACTTGATCATGGTGGATAAGCTTTTTGATGTGCTGCTGGATTCGGTTTGCCAGTATTTTATTGAGGATTTTTGCATTGATGTTCATCAGGGATATTGGTCAAAAATTCTCTTTTTTTGTTATGTCTTTGCCAGGCTTTGGTATCAGGATGATGCTGGCCTCATAAAATGAGTTAGGGAGGATTCCCTCTTTTTCTATCAATTGGAATGGTTTCAGAAGGAACAGTACCAGCTCCTCCTTGTACCTCTGGTAGAATTTGGCTGTGAATCCATCTGGTCCTGGAGTTTTTTTGGTTGGTAAGCTATTGATTATTGCCTCAATTTCAGAGCCTGTTATTGGTCTATTCGGGGATTCAACTTCTTCCTGATTTAGTCTTGGGAGGGTGTATGTGTCCAGGAATTTATCCATTTCTTCTAGATTTTCTAGTTTATTTGCATAGAGGTGTTTATAGTATTCTCTGATGGTAGTTTGTATTTCTGTGGAATTGGTGGTGATAACCCCTTTGTCATTTTTTATTGCATCTATTTGATGCTTCTCTCTTTTCTTCTTTATTAGTCTTACTAGTGGTCTATCAATTTTGTTGATCTTTTCGAAAAACCAGCTCCTGGATTCATTGATTTTTTTGAAGGGTTTTTTTTTGTCTCTCTATCTCCTTCAGTTCTGCTCTGATCTTACTTATTTCTTGCCTTCTGCTAGCTTTTGAATGTGTTTGCTCTTGCTTCTCTAGTTCTTTTAATTGTGATGTTAGGGTGTCAATTTTAGATCTTTCCTGCTTTCTCTTGTGGGCATTTAGAGCTATAAATTTCCCTGTATACACTGCTTTAAATGTGTCCCAGAGATTCTGGTATGTTGTGTCTTTGTTCTCCTTGGTTTCAAAGAACATCTTTATTTCTGCCTTCATTTCATTATGTACCCAGTAGTCATTCAGGAGCAGGTTGTTCAGTTTCCATGTAGTTGAGCAGTTTTGAGTGAGTTTCTTAATCTTGAGTTCTAGTTTGATTGCACTGTGGTCTGAGAGACAGTTTGTTATAATTTCTCTTCTTTTACATTTGCTGAGGAGTGCTTTACTTCCAACTATGTGGTCACTTTTGGAATAAGTGCAATGTGGTGCTGAGAAGAATGTATATTCTGTTGATTTCGGGTGGAGAGTTCTGTAGATGTCTATTAGGTCTGCTTGGTGCCGAGCTGAGTTCAATTCCTGGATATCCTTGTTAACTTTCTGTCTCGTTGATCTGTCTAATGTTGACAGTGGGGTGTTAAAGTCTCCCATTATTATTGTGTGGGAGTCTAAGTCTCTTTGTAGGTCTCTTACGGACTTGCTTTATGAATGTGGGTGCTCCTGTATTGGGTGCATATATATTTAGGATAGTTAGCTCTTCTTGTTGAATTGATCCCTTTACCATTATGTAATGGCCTTCTTTGTCTCTTTTGATCTTTGTTGTTTTAAAGTCTGTTTTAGAGACTAGGATTGCAACCCCTGCCTTTTTTTGTTTTCCATTTGCTTGGTAGATCTTCCTCCATCCCTTTATTTTGAGCCTATGTGTGTCTCTGCATGTGAGGTGGGTCTCCTGAATACAGCACACTGATGGGTCTTGACTGTTTATCCAATTTGCCAGTTTGTGTCTTTTAATTGGAGCATTTAGCACATTTACATTTAAGGTTAATATTGTTATGTGTGAATTTGATCCTGTCATTATGATGTTAGCTGGTTATTTTGCTCGTTAGTTGATGCAATTGCTTCCTAGCCTTGATGGTCTTTACAATTTGGCATGTTTTTTGTTTTGTTTTGTTTTTGAGAAGGAGTCTCGCCCTTTCACCCAGGCTGGAGTGCAGTGGTGCGATCTCGGCTCACTGCAGGCTCCACCCCCCGGGGTTCACGCTATTCTCCTGCTTCAGCCTCCCGCGTAGCTGAGACTACAGGCACCTGCCACCTCGCCCGGCTAATTTTTTGTATTTTTAGTAGAGACGGGGTTTCACCATGTTAGCCAGGATGGTCTCGATCTCCTGACCTCGTGATCTGCCCGCCTCGGCCTCCCAAAGTACTGGGATTACAGGCGTGAGCCACCGCGCCCGGCCTAATTTGGCATGTTTTTGCAGTGGCTGGTACTGGTCGTTCCTTTCCATTTTTAGTGCTTCCTTCAGGAGCTCTTTTAGGACAGGCCTGGTGGTGACAAAATCTCTCAGCATTTGCTTGTCTGTAAAGTATTTTATTTCTCCTTCGCTTATGAAGCTTAGTTTGGCTGGATATGAAATTCTGAGTTGAAAATTCTTTTCTTTAAGAATGTTGAATATTGGCCCCCACTGTCTTCTGGCTTGTAGAATTTCTGCCGAGAGATCCGCTGTTAGTCTGATGGCCTTCCCTTCGTGGGTAACCCGACCTTTCTCTCTGGCTGCCCTTAACATTTTTTCCTTCATTTCAACTTTGGTGAATCTGACAATTAATGTGTCTTGGAGTTGCTCTTCTCGAGGAGTATCTTTGTGGCGTTCTCTGTATTTCCTGAATTTGAATGTTGGCCTGCCTTGCTAGGTTGGGGAAGTTCCCCTGGATAATATCCTGCAGAGTGTTTTCCAACTTGGTTCCAGTCTCCCCGTCACTTTCAGGTACACCAATCTGACATAGGTTTGGTCTTTTCACGTAGTCCCATGTTTCTTGGAGGCTTTGTTCGTTTTACTCTTTTTTCTCTAAACTTCTCTTCTTGCTGTATTTCATTCATTTGATCTTCAGTCACTGATACCCTTTCTTCCAGTTGATCGAATAGGCTACTGAAGCTTATGCATGTGTCATGTAGTTCTCGTACCATGGTTTTCAGCTCCATCAGGTCATTTAAGGCCTTCTCTACACTGGTTATTCTAGTTAGCTATTTGTCTAATCTTTTTTCAAGGTTTTTAGCTTTTTTGTGATGGATTCAAACATCCTCCTTTAGCTTGGAGAAGTTTGATCGTCTGAAGCCTTCTTCTCTCAACTTATCAAAGTCATTCTCCATCCAGCTTTGTTCCATTGCTAGCGAGGAGCTGCATTCCTTTGGAGGGGGACAGGCGCTCTGATTTTTAGAATTTTCAGCTTTTCTGCTCTGGTTTCTCCCCATCTTTGTGGTTTTATCTACATTTGGTCTTTGATGATGGTGACATACAGATGGGGTTTTGGTGTGGATGTCCTTTCTGTTTGTTAGTTTTCCTTTTAACAGTCAGGACCCTCAGCTGCAGGTCTGTTGGAGTTTGCTGGAGGTCCACTCAAGACGCTGTTTGCCTGGGTATAACCAGTGGAGGCTGCAAAACAGCGAATATTGCAGAACAGCAAATGTTGCTGCCTGATTGTTTCTCTGGAAGCTTTGTCTCAGAGGGGCACCCGGCTATGTGAGGCGTCAGTCGGCCCCTACTGGGGGGTGCCTCCCAGTTAGGCTACTCGGGGGTCAGGGACCCACTTGAGGAGGCAGTCTGTCCATTCTCATATTTCAAACTCCGTGCTGGGAGAACCAGCACGGTACTCTCTTCAAAGCTGTCAGACAGGGAAATTTAAGTCTGCAGAAGTTTCTGCTGCCTTTTGTTCAGCTATGCCCTGCCCTCAGAGGTGGGGTCTACAGAGGCAGGCAGGCCTCCTTGAGCTGCTGCGGGCTCCACTCAGTTTGAGCTTCCCGGCTGCTTTGTTTACCTACTCAAGCCTCAGCAATGGTGGGCGCCCATCCCGCAGCCTCGCTGCTGCCTTGCAGTTCGATCTCAGACTGCTATGCTAGCAATGAGCAAGGCTCCATGGGCATGGGATCCTCTTAGCCAGATGCAGGATATTAATCTCCTGGTGTGCCATTTGCTAAGACCGTTGGAAAAGTGCAGTATTAGGTGGGAGTGACCCGATTTTCCAGGTGCCATCTGTCACAGCTTCCTTGGCTAGGAAAGGGAATTTCCTGATTCCTTGCACTTCCCGGGTGAGGTGATGCCTCGCCCTGCTTCAGCTCTTGCTCAGTGAGCTGCACCCACTGTCCTGCACCCACTGTCTGACAAGCCCCAGTGAGATGAACCCAGTACCTCAGTTGGAAATGCAGAAATCACCCATCTTCTGCGTCGCTCACGCTGGGAGCTATAGACTGGAGCTGTTTCTATTCAGCCATCATCTCCTCCAGTATTTCATCTTTTGGTAAAGAGGGGTCCCCCACCTGCATTCAGTTGCCACGTCATAAATTTGACTGTCAGCTTAGACTCCTCTCTCAAGCTTTGTTGTGTGGCCTCCTCAGTGGTTATTGACTTGTCCACATCTCTTCATCCCTGTCACCGTCAGCCTCACCTGGATTCCTGCAATGGCGTCCCACACTACTGGGAGCCCTGGAACAGAAATGCCTCCGTGGGGTGGGGAGGATCTTGAAAATGCACATCCAATCGCAGCTTCCTAGGTTTCAAGCCTGAAGGTGGCTCCCCATTTTTCAGGCTACAGACAGACCTTGCAGTTGTGTCCTAAAAGGAAGGGAGTATGTAAGGTGCTGGGCACTGGACTCAGCAGGGATGAGAGGAAGGCAGGTGGATGGGAAAGAAGACTGGAGGCCCGAGGTGTTCATGGTCAGGTGGGCACCCCAGAGTGAGGGTGGGATCTGGCAGTGGGAAGTGTAATCTGGTTTTTCCAGGTGTTGGGCACCAAGGGAGCAGGGGCCAGGAGTGGCACCAGGGTCACTAGAGAGGGAAGTCCAGGGGTGAAGAGGCCTGGCCTCTTCCATAAAGATGTGGAAGGCCCCCAGGCTGACAGCAGGGTTGCCTGGAGAAGGAGGTACTGAGTCTGGAGGCAGAGACTTCAAGACCTGAGGGAGAGACAGAAGCTGGAAGGTTGGCTCTGCCCAAAAGCAGGGGCTGTGCCTGTGAAAACAGGGGATCCTAGGATAAGGTAGTTGGTGGCCCCCTGAATCTGAGGGCTGTTAGGGCTAGGCAGCCTTCTTGGAGAGGGGAACTGGGTTGTGATGTCCTCTGCTGAGAGAGGACTTTCAGGTGAGGCCAGGAGAGAGGCACTGTGAAATCAGGGTGCCAGAGACCAGTGGGAATCATGCGAGGAATGGGGCGGAGGGCAGGGGGCTGAGGAAAAGGAGACCCAGGACCACACAGGGAGGAGGGATGCACGAAGGACTGGTGGCAGGGAGGGCTTCCATCTTGGAAGAAAGGGGCAGTGACCCAGACTGGCACCTCAAGGCTGGGGGCACTGGCTGCTGGCTTAGTGTACCGTCTTGGCTGTATTGTGGCAGCCTGATTAGAAGGCAAAGGCTCCTGCTGGCCAAGGGCTGTATCCCAGAGTAAGCCGGCCTGAATTGGGGACTGCTCAGCCTTTGGCCCTTGCAGGCATGCACAGAGACCCTGGGCATGCAGAGGCAACAGGCACACACGCATGCACTGCAGGTTTGGCCTCATGGTTTTTCTGTCATTAAGCAGAGCCTTGCATCCTAGAGTGATTCCCTGGGGATCACCAGCCACCCTGAGTTGTGGCTCTCCTGTAGCCTTGGGATGTCATGGGACCCTAGATCCCCAGAGGCACAGAAGTGACCCTGGATAACATGCCCTTTGAATGTTGGCTGGCCTGCTGGCCATGGGGAGCTGGACCTGCCCATGGTCGGGACTTGCACCTCTGAGCTGATTTGTATTAATTGAAGTCTAAAGGAGCCCTTAAATAAAGAGCTACAATCTCAGAGCCCAGAGATGGCGCTCTGGTGCATTCTTGGCTCCTGACCCCTGATTAATTAAAATGACACTCTGCCTTCTACCTCATGACAATAAACCTGCACCATGAGGAAATGTTGTTTTGCACAGAGGTGCACAAATGTTCATCTGCATTTCAGCCTGGAAACAACCTTCAGATGCTGGGCTGTGGTGTGAGCATTAGTCCGCCTGCCTCCCTGCCTCCTCCTCCTGGGGCCGGATCATCTCCCACACATCCAGTGGGCTGTGTAGGAGGGCTCCCTCCAAGCACTGGGCCTGGGCACCTGCCTTGCCTGGAGCTCCTTTCCACATCCAGAATGCCCCAGGGCTGTGGCTTGATCCAGAGCTCGGGAGAGCTGAACTAGATACAGGGAATTGCCCCCACAAAAGAGTTTGGGAATTCAAAATCACACATCCAATGGGGGCCAGACCATGGGCCTCAAAACTCAGGAGGGAGCTACTGGCCTAAGGGGAACTGGGCATCCCTCTCCTAGGACTGGATTTCCTCATCTTTCTGGACTGTGCCCTAAGAGGGCCTGCGTGGATTGTGCTTAAAGAACTTGGCCAAGTCTAGCTGTCATGGGTCCTATATGGGGCTCCCAGGAGAGCGTGTCTGTTCCTCCACTGCTGCTCTAAAGGTTGCTCAGCTTGGATCTCAGGTGGCACCAGCTTATGGGCTGGCCTGGAGGTGGGAGGCCCAACCAGGCCTCTCCGCAACCCTTCTGCACAGGCTTGGGTTCTACTACCCAGTGTTCCTCCCTTCCCACTCAAAACCTGATCTGCAGATCATATCGCATGACAGTTTTTCTCATGAGGATTTACTGCTTACATCTTAGTCCTTGGGAAAGAAGTTCTGCCTCTGTTTAGTGGGGAGGAAGGCATTAAGAAAAAAAAAATCTCGGCTGGGCGTGGTGGCTCACACCTGTAATCCCAGCACTCTGGGAGGCCAAGGCAGGCGGATCACGAGGTCAGGAGATCGAGACCATCCTGGCTAACATGTGAAACCCCATCTCTACTAAAAATACACACACAAAAAATTAACCAGGTGTGGTGGCGGGCGCCTGTAGTCCCAGCTACTTGGGAGGCTGAGGCAGGAGAATGGCGTGACGGGAGATGGAGCTTGCAGTGAGCCGAGATCATGCCACTGCACTCCAGCCTGGGTGACAGAGTGAGACTCTGTCTTAAAAAAAAAAAAAAAAAAAAATCTCAGCTCTTTTGCAATTAATCCAAAAGCACTTATTTTCTTTTCCCAAGGTGAGATGGCATCTGATGTGCATTCACCCCTGCAGGCATCGCCAAACCTTTCTGCATGGAGGGCACCCCAGGGCTCTTGGACTGTCTCTCTGCTTCCCAGGTTACCCCAAACTGTCCAAACTGTACTGCCTTGTTTCTTAGCTCTAAGGACCTCCTTTCCTAGTACTAAGCCAGTCAACAGTCTCTGTGCTCAGGGTCATTAGTGGTTGAAGGTGGTGGCATGGAGCAAAGGCTTTGAGAGTTGGTCCCAGTTCTGCCATTGTATTGGAGTGTGACCCTGGCCAAGACAGTTTGCTTCTTTGAGCCTCTGACTCATTTTGAAATGGGAAGAATGATAACACCTACCTATCTTGAGGTTATGTCTGTGAAACGTCTAGGTAGGTGAACATGCATTGAGTGCTTACTGCATGCAAGACTCCAGAGCAGGAAGAATGAATGATAAGGACTCATACACGGTGCTCCCCAGAAATGGGCAATGTAGAGGGGAGATAAGGCAAATGCCCACTTCATATGGGGCAAGACTGAGTTACAAGACAGGGACCTACCTGTGAAGACGGGGTCGACAAGGACCAGGGAGCCACATTCCTCTCGGCCCTCTGTATGCTCGCTCCCAGAGTCGTTCCCCTACTCCTCCTGGGCCCTGGGGCAGAGAGCATTCAGGGCTGGCCCTCAGCTAAGAAGCAAGAGCAGGACGCCCTGAGATGACCACACAGCCAGGTTGGGGTTCTAGTGGAGTGGTCACCTCAGACCTAAGAGAATTGACTGAGGGTGGATGTCAGACATTGGTAAAGCACTGTTAAATTGATCCAGCCCTCAATCTGGGCACAGTTCTGATTCACTTCATTAATTCATTAGTTTATTCAACCAACCAACCAACCCACCCACCCTTATTGAGCATCTACCTTGTGCCAAGCATGGCAACAGTTGCTGGGGACAGCTGTGAACTGGGCAGAATGGACCTCTGTCCCTGGAGCCCACCCAGCTTGGTGGCACCCTCGCCTACCACAGTGTCCCTGCCTTGCAGACGCTGATCACTGCCGTGGGGCAGACAGTCTACACCGTGGCCTCTGTGCTCCTCCTGCTCTTCCTCCTCATGTACATCTTTGCTATCTTGGGCTTCTGCCTGTTTGGATCTCCAGACAATGGTGACCATGATAACTGGGGGAACCTGGCTGCAGCTTTTTTCACCCTCTTCAGCTTGGCCACGGTACTGTGTTTGGGAACAGTGGTGAGGGCAGGGGCCTTGGGAAGGGACAGCCTAGGTTGTGCGAGCATGTGGACATGTGGGGCCTCACATGGGGATTTCCTCATGTCCAGATACTCAGCTGGGCCCAGGGAAGCTGGGATCTGTTCCCTATCATAAGCCAGCACCCTGCACGGGGCTCCATTGCTGTCTCTAGGCCTGTGATTCCTTAGAGTGCTTCCACATGTCTCACAGGGCGATCAAACTTTGCAGAGTTCTCAAATGATAATTCATTTGGATTAAGTTTAATTTATAAATGAAACCCATGTCACGTAGCCTTTTGGGGAACTGGCTGTCACAAATCCACCTAGAAGAAGCACGCAAAACCCAAATCTAGAAATCTAGATTTTGCTGGACTCTGGAAAGAGTGGGGTCTTTTTAAAGGCGAGCCTGGCGGAGAGGCAGTGTCTTTCTGGGAAGGTTGGGAGGCCTTGAGAAAAGAGACCTCGAGGCATGTTGGTCAATAGCATCCCCACCCAGGGGTGCTCTGCATTCCCAGGCCATCACATATGTGCTGGAGCCAGTGGACTGGGAGGTGTTGAGGGGATGACATGGAAGTGGAGCCACCCTCCTCCTCAATGGGCCTGGGACTCCCCTAGCACAGGTGAAGAGGAGGCCTGTGCTGCCGGGTCCGGGCCCTCAGCATACTCTGCCCTGCCTGAGCAGGTTGATGGCTGGACAGATCTGCAGAAGCAGTTGGACAATCGGGAATTTGCTTTGAGCCGGGCATTCACCATCATCTTCATCTTGCTCGCCTCTTTCATCTTCCTCAACATGTTTGTGGGTGTGATGATCATGCACACAGAGGTGAGGCCACGCCTGTGAGGATCGGAGGTCAGGGCAAGTGTGGCAGGTGGAGCTGTAGGGCAAGTCTCCAGGGAGGACCTGGAGCTGTGTAGCTGTGTCTTCCCAGTGAAGTGGAGTAGAGGTGGCCAGATGGGCCTGTCCCTCACCCGGCCCAACTCTCCTCCCTGAGCCAGTGCATTTGCCTTGCCTGCTGAGGGTGGTCAACAGGATGGTGGGGCTTAGGAAGCCTCCGCAGCGGCAGTTGGCAGCTTGAGTGGGGGCTGGCCCTGTGTGGGGAAAAGTGCTCCTGCTGAGGGCCTGAGCAGCGGTGCAAGGCTGGGGAAGAGGAAAGACTGGGTCTGGGCATGTAGTGAGAGCCCGTAGTGGACCTCCATCTTCTGACTCTCTAGGACTCCATCAAAAAGTTTGAGCGAGAGCTGATGTTGGAGCGGCAGGAGGTGCTCATGGGAGAGAAGCAGGTGATTCTGCAGCGGCAGCAGGAGGAGATCAGCAGGCTGATGCACATACAGGTGAGTGGCCCCTGCAGGCAGGTGGACAGATGGGTGGATGGATCCTCAGGCTGATGAGATGGCCAGGAGGAGGGGCCGTGGTGCCTGTGTAGAGAGCAGGTGGCCTTAGGTAAGACAGCCGCCTTCCTCCCATGTTTTATAGAATCAGCCTTTACTCTCGGCATTTTTGTGTTTCTCTGGACCTCTCGGAGTGTTGAGTGCTGTGATTATAATGTCTCCCTCTGTTGTGGGCAAAACTCCACTGCTGGGCCCTTTGGGGCCAGGCAATCTGTGCTGAGGCTTCTTCTTGAGGGCTCACTGGGTGCCAGGCAGCCATGGCGCCAGGCCACTGAGTGGACGAGGATGCGGAGGCTCTGACAGAGTGCCAGACAACCTTAGTTCTCTCACGTTCCTAAAACCAGAACAAGAATGGCAAACCAGGCTGGAGATTTTCTGTCAAGCGTGATGTGACCATGAGGGACTGGGGTGAATTTTCCCTCTGAGCCTGAGTGCTGTGAGCCTCCCATGCTGAATTTCGTGTGCTCTGCTGGGCCTCCCTCCCTTGGTGGGTGTGTTCCTCCTTGTCCTCTTCTCTGGGGTGGAGACATGTGCCTGTCTTCACCGTGCCCAAGGTTCGTCCAGGGTTGGGAGAGGCTGCGCTGAGCCTCAGTTGGACTTCATGTGCTGCCTGTCCTTAATGGTGGCCGCCTCACCCAGGAGTCCAGGTTCAGAAGGGGTCAGGATGAAGTTGTGACAAGGCTGAAGCTTCCTTCCAGGACCAGAGTCAGGCCACTGCCTGGGGCCCATCCTGGAGGGTCTCCATGTCTCTGTGCAGCTCGGCTCTCACGTCTTTATCACTGCTCTCTCATTATGCTTTCCTCTCTAGAAAAATGCTGACTGTAGAAGTTTCAGTGAGCTGGTGGAGAACTTTAAGAAGACCTTGCGCCACACTGACCCCATGGTCTTGGATGATTTTGGCACTAGCCTACCCTTCATTGATATCTACTTTTCCACTCTGGACTACCAGGACACAACTGTCCACAAGTCAGTTCCAGCCCCAGCCTTCCCTGGTCCCTAGGGCTTCCTCGAGGTCGGGCTGTGTCAGGTGCCCTGGGAGAGTGAGGGGGATGATGACTGAAATGCTGATGGGCAGTGGGTGGGTGGAACATGGCTTTCTTGGGGTTACAGGATTCCGTGTATACACAGGGGCTGGGCTGCTGTGTGGACAGGCCATGGCTGGGGGGAATCTGCCCCTCCTGCCCCTCCCCAACCCACCTTGACCTGTATGTAAATACCAGCTCCTTACAGTCTCCAGGCCTCTCCTCACTAACCCCTTTTCAGAGTGCAGAGGAAAGACCCCTGGGTGGCCTCAGCTTCTGGCCTGGTTGTGCCACTACCTTCCTGTGTGGCCTTGGGCAATTCTCTGCCCCTTTCCCATCTGTCACATGAGGGGCTGCTGGGCTGATTCAATGAAAACGGTATATGTGAAGCTCTGAGCGTGGCCTGGCCCAGGGCTTGTACTCAGTGTGAGTCAGCTGGGGTTATGAGCAGCCATTACTGAGCAGGAAGGATGTAAAAACCTGGCTGTGGGCATCAGGAGCTACGGTGGGCTGTGGGCACTAGGGAGCTACAGTGGGCTCTTCAGCGAGGACAGATATAATTAGCCTGGCTTCTCAATGAAAGCCGCTTGGAGGGCTTTAGAGATGGGAGAAACCAAAAAGGAAGGCATTGTTGGGGAATGTCCACTTTTGGCCCAACAGGGGGTCAGTCACTTTCTGGGCACCTCCACACAGTTACTTCTCTCAGGACCTAATAATTTATTTCCAACCTGACACATGAAGTAAAATCCTTTGCTCCAGGGGCCCCAGGCAGAGTGGCAGATCCAGGATTCTAACCCAGCCTGATCTGGCTCTGAAGTCCTTGCTCTTATTTGACCCTACACCTGTGCAGGTGCAAACGTGTGGTCAGTGGGGCTAGGGGGTCCTGGAGCCTGCCCCTGACCTCAGATCTCATCTCCTCCTGCTCCATTTTTCAGGCTTCAAGAGCTGTACTATGAGATCGTGCATGTGCTGAGCCTAATGCTGGAAGACTTGCCCCAGGAGAAGCCCCAGTCCTTGGAAAAGGTGGATGAGAAGTAGCTGGGCATGGGGGCGCCCATGTGCGGAGAGCCTTGCAGACTATGACAGGTCCCTATAAACACAGGCTTTCTGAGTTGTCCTCTCCAGAGTCACTGTGATTATGGCGTTTCCCCACCTTTTAGAGTTGGGCCTGGATAGGTGCTCATGAAGGGTGATTCCCCAGAGCCAACCCCCCATCCCCCACCACAGGACATGCAGACCTAGGGAATGGGGAGAGGGAAGCTCAAGACTTGTCCTGGCCAGAGGCCACATCCAGGGCCCATGCTGGCTCTAGGCTCCCTGGACCTAGCAGCAAGGACCTGGGGAAGCTGCCTGAGGACCACAGACCAAGAGGGCCTCCAGCTACCCCCCAAAGCACATGGTCCCCTTGAGCTGGTGTGGCCCTGTTGATCTGGGTGCGGGTGTTCTCATACTGACAGAGTCACATCTCTCTCTGTGGACCCACTGCTGCAGAGACCCCTCTTTGGAAGGCTACTCTGATTTCCCCTAGGCTCACCCCAAGGGGTGCTGCTAAGACTGGCAGGATTCTGTTGTGTGGGCCTGGAGCTCAATCTGGGGGAGTAGCCTGCTGGCAATGCCAGGGCACCTTGCACAGAGCCCGGGGTGGGTGGCATCATCAGCACTGTGGGCTGCTGCCTCATATGGTTAGGTAGGACCCTTCACTTAAAAGGTGGCATTTTCTCTGTCATTCCTAGCCAAATGACTACTAGGGCCATCAAGGTCCTGGCACCACCCTGGCTTAGCCATGATGGAGCCATCTGAAGGCCCCAGCAGGGCAGCGCAGCACAGGTGACACTCCTTGCTTCAGACTGGCCAGCCCAGAGGCCTGGCAGTGTCCACTCTACATCATTGCTGGAGAGTATGCCCAAGGCCTGTCACCTTGGCAGTGCCACCTCACATAGAGGGGGAGGTGTGTTGTGGGACTGGCACCTATAGCTGAGTGCAGAAAGGCCCCATACCCACACTGGGGATTCAGGTTAGCAGAAAATGCATGGGATAGAGTGGAGAGTGGCTACACAAAGAATCAGGCCTGGGTAGTGGCACCCCTGAAGCCATAGGACAGGGGCCATAGGAACCTGTCCTCCTGGTTTCATCTATACACCCGACTGCTATCTACTGAGCTATGCTGGGTGCTGGGGCTTCTATGATGAGAAACCCATGGTCCCTCCCTGGCCCTCTTGGTGCTCACAGTTGTGTAGGGAAGACAGTCATCCAGCCACTGAGGAAGTGACAATCATTGAATTCAGGGTGGGGGGACTGCATAGAGAGAATCAGGGCCACATTGAGCATCATGAAAACAGTGTGGAAGAAGGATGGCTTTTCAGGGTGAGACCTGTTGAGGTGCTGTGGGGGAATCTTCTGAGGTCAGGAAATACAGCCTGGCCACTTCTGGCATGGAGAGAGCTTTGTGTCCATGCCCTGAAGCTGGGCTGGAGTAGATAGGGTGTTTGTGCCCCTCATGACAGGGGGAGTTGCTCTGGGTCTGACATGTCCAGGGATGATGCCAGGCTTGGGGCTTCCAGGGATGCTGTCATGGGTGCAGCCCCGTTAGCAGGGCAGGCAGGTCCCAGGCAATGGCTCCAGTTCAGGGCCGGGGCAAAGCAGACATTGCCAGCTGCTCACACAGGGTGTGCCAACACAGCTATGGGAACGCTAAAACATATCCAGCTACTCTCGTCAGGAATCCTGGGAATTGCTCTAGGCATCTGAGAGTGAAAAAAAGATTTAAAAATTGGCCTCAGTGGGGCAAGGTAGAAAGTGCCATGGTTTTGGAGCAGGGAGACCTGTGTTTCCTGATAGGGAGACCTTGGGTAAAGTGTCTGGTCTTTCAAGCCTCACCTATTTCCTGTGAGAAATGTGATGATAAAACTGACCAGGTACAAGGATCAAATCTCTGTAAGGTGTGAGAAAAGAGGTAGTCAACTCATGGTTCACCTTTACCCACTGTCAGCCCTGCACCTCTGCTGGGGGCACCTGTAGTGGGCTGTGCTGGTCAGGGGCTGAGAGGGATGAGGCCAGCTTGACGCTGGTGGTGGTGGGGAAAGTATGGAGCTGAGAGCAGGATGCAGAGGTCAGGAACTGCACAGGGGTATGAATGGGTCCTGGGATGGAGCTGGTTCAGAATAGGCAGATGGCACGTCAGATCTGGAAGGCCTGGGTCCCATGCCTAGGAAGGCAGACTTTGGGCACAGCCACCAGGGTGTGGTGTGGGAGGGTGCATTAGTCCAGCCTCCAGTCCACTGGCGGCTGGGCAATTTAAAAGAAAAGAGGTTTATTTGGCTCATAGTTCTGCAGGCTGTCCAGGAGGCATGGCACCAGCACCTGCTTCTAGTGAGGCCTCAAGAGGCTTCTACTCATGGTGGAAGGCAAAGCAGAGCCCGTGTGTGTCATGTGGTGAGAGAAGGGGCAAGAGAGAGGGGAGGAGGGCTGCCAGACTCTTTTAAACAACCAGCTCCCAAGTGAACTAACAGAGTGAGCTCTCACTCGTCAAGAAGTAGGGGCACCAAGCTGTTCACGAGGGAGCCGCCCCCATGATCCAACACCTTCCACTAGTCTCCACCTCCAACATTGGGAATCACATTTCAACATGAGATTTGGAGGGGGCACACATCCAAATTGTATCAAAAGGCAAGCTGACTTTAAGGGTACAAGAAGAAGGCTTTCAGAAAGCAGAGAGCTGGTGGGGGCAGAGGTGACGTGCACAGGGCCGGCCCAGCACTGCTGGCAGAGCAAGCTGATGGATATTTGGCACAAAGTCCCAAAGCAGCATTTCTGTTTGGCTCTATTCGCCTGCAGAGCAAACACGGCAGATTGGAATTCCCACATGGGCTCTCACCAACTCAAACAGGCTTGGCCAAGACCTTTAATTGATTTACTTGGGGCAGAAGTGGCTCTGCTTACCCAAGCCTGGCTGTGGAAAGCAGGACCCTCCTCACCCTCCCCCAACCCTGGGATCTAGTAGGGTTGACCCTGAATGGCTCCTTTATCTCCAGCCTGCCAGTCTAATGGTTTGAGGGCCACAGTGGGATACAGGGGACTTGGGCCCGAGTCGCCTCCTGGTCATGCCCAAGCCCTCCCCCAGTTCTTGTGGGACGGATCTGGAATTCAAGGCTGGAGGTGTTTGGAAGGTGGCCGGATTTTCTTTTTTTAAAACTGCTTTCTGATTCCACCAGCAGGAAGCAGGCTCTGTATTGTGGAGATCGAGGCAGTGATTGAGAATGTGAATGCCCCTGTCCATTGCAACAGCCCCTAGAAATCTGATACTGAGACTCTGGAGACTGTGCCCCTTGAGGCTTTCTTCAAATGCTTTAGGAAACCTCCTAGAGCAAACTGGCCTTCAACAGGTCAGGTCTGGCTCTCTGGGCATCTCTGCCTGGGTCAGGCTTTGTCCCTGGCCCCAGATGGATCTGCTGTGTTGTCCTACAGGCCCTCAAGAGAGACGATGGTTCTGAATTCCTGATGAGGCTACTCAGAAAGGAGAGGTGGTTGTTCTGATTATAGTCACAGGGGTTGGAAAGAGGGGAAGGAGATAAATGTGATGGTGCAAAATCTATCAACACACGGGCATCCCCACTCTACCCCATACTGTGCTACAAAGAATTTTGTCTGTGCTTGGTCAGCCACAGGCTACACCTGCCCCAAGTTCTATGTTTGACTTTACTGTAGGCTTTGTGTGATGTGGCATTAGGAGAATGGTGGAGAGCCAGGCCTGCAGAGCTGGAGGGAAAGGGGAGTATTTTTGCTTTCTCAGCCAGCTCCTCCATTCTCCTCCATGCTGGTCAATCAGGGTAATGGGCAAAACAGAGGGAAAGTTAAAAGACCAGCGAGGCTGGATGAAAACACAACAGGGAGCCGGGAAAATGGAGGGAAGAAGGAAGCAAAATCTGAGGGCTGCGAGTCTGGGAATTGTGGACAGCAGCTATGATATAGCTGGTTGGTATGCCCTGGAGATAGGACAAAGGAGGGGGTTAAGGTTAAGTGTCCTTGTGGGTTAACAGTGGGATCCCTATGGGTGTTCTTTGAGAGAGGCAAATGATGATTGGAATTATCTTAAAATTATTTTTGGTTGCTCTACCTTTTAAAAATGAAGCCATGGATAGATTAGACCATGTGGAGTCTGGGTTATATTCAGGTTATATAAAAGATCACCCTGCATAACAGAGACCTATTGGGTTAACAGTGGGAAATTCTAAGAGGGCTTTCCATGGACTGAGCCCTTAGCTGGGATCAGGGGCCTCCAGGTGAAGCATACCAGAGGGTGGTGGCACCAGGTATGACTGTCTTCTTGCAAGATGAAACTAAAGTATCAGAAGGGAAGTGTGGAAGAAACCAGAAGGTGATGAAGAGCCTGTTTCAAAACTCTTGGGAAACTGCAGAGTGACTGGGACCTGTGTGAACTGGTGATGGGACCGTGGTGGTGTTCTCACAGCAGCAGAACCTCGCTGCCCTCCAACTTGGCATTTGGGGACCACTGCCCCTGACTTTCTCTCTCTCCAGTGCTACTTCAATGCCTGGGATCAGGGCCTGAGATAAAAAGAACCCTTCAAAACTTGACGTTGGAGCTGGGCGTGGTGGCTCACACCTGTAATCCCAGCTGCTCAGGAGGCTGAGCCGGGAGGAGTTTGGGGCCAGGAGTTTGAGACC
The DNA here is from genome assembly GCF_009828535.3 of Hylobates moloch. Classification (NCBI taxonomy): domain Eukaryota; kingdom Metazoa; phylum Chordata; class Mammalia; order Primates; family Hylobatidae; genus Hylobates; species Hylobates moloch. The sequence goes on from NW_026652281.1 coordinate 112,195,530, forward strand.
AGCCAGGGCAACATAGTGAGACCCCGTCTCTAAAATGTAAAAAAAGAAAAAGAAAAAAGAAAACTTGATGCTGGCCCAGAGAAGGAGGGATCCAAACAGAGGTCAGGCCAGACTTCAACGGCACAGCCTGTTCTCCTTACTGACTGTGGAAATACTGCCCTCTGTTTTGCCAGTATTTCTGTTTATAAGATTTTTTCACATGTATGACTTCAGTCACATAACGACACTTATTCCCATTAAACGGGTGGCAAAACTAAGGTTCAAAGAGGTGATGTAACCTACCCAAGGTTGTACAACTAAGGGGGAAGAACCAGGATTCACAACCAAGTGTATCTGGCTCTTTAGTCACTGCTATGGTGCCACACAACAATCTTTCAAGAAATTGTTGTCCCCTTTTATAGGCAGGCAAGCCAGCACTCAGACTCACTGGGCCAAGGTCATCATTAAGGGCAGAGTCAGTATTTGAACACAGGCCCCTCTGCTCTACTGCCTCATAGCAACCTTGTTCTTTCTTACTGAAGCAGCTATTTTTTCAACTTTAAGAACCAAGCCACAATTCCCTTCTGAGAGGGGCCTGACTCTGAGAGGGGGGCGGTGGTTGCACAGACGGGTCTCAGTTGGCCAGTGAGTTCACTGGCACCTTCTCACTGCTTGGTCCAGGCTCTGAAGTCTGCTGGCCCTGGGAGCCCTGGGAGCCGGGAGATTGGGAGGACGGCAGGAAGCAATCAGTGTGTGCAGAAAGGGTGGTGACTGCGGCGTCTAATCAGGAAATTACAGCCTGGGCAGAGAGAGAGGTTTGGCTTGACATTGCCTTTCCCTGAGCTTCAGTACAGCAGGCCCACATGGAGGCTTGGCTGCAGATGGGATGTGCTGAGCAGGCGTGAGCAGGTCACAGCAGGCAGGATGCACCAGCCTGGTCGGTGTCCAGATGCCCACAAGGCTGGCCCTCTAGGGTAGCCACTTGCAGGCAGTTTCCTCTGCTTGCTCTTGCACCCACTCATAACTCGATCAGCAGGAGTGGCAGCTGTGGGCACCTGGAAGGGGTGCCTTGAGAGACTCTTGGGTGGGGTTTTTTATCTGACCCTTGAAAAGGCAAGTGGAAAAGGAGAGAAAACATTATCAGGTGGGAAAAGCTAGCTGCAGAACTATACATATGTGACACCATCTGCATTAAAATGAAAAAGAAAAGGGAGAAATAAATAAAATACCACACATAAAGTGGCAGTGAGAGGTTTTGTTTTTTTCTCTTTTAGGTGGCAAAGATGATAGACAAAACCTAGGATCGGGCCGGGCGCGGTGGCTCACGCCTGTAATCCCAGCACTTTGGGAGGCCGAGGTGGGCGGATCACGAGGTCAGGAGTTCAAGACCAGCCTGGCCAATATGGTGAAACCCCATCCCCACTAAAAAAAAAGTACAAAAATTAGCTGGGCATGGTGGCACGTGCCTGTAGTCCCAGCTACTCGGGAGGCTGAGGCAGAAGAATTGCTTGAACTCGGGAGGTGGAGGTTGCAGTGCACCAAGATTGCACCACTATACTCCAGCCTGGGCAACAGAGCGAGACTCTGTCTCAAAGAACAAAAACAAACAAACAAAGAACCTAGGATAGGCCTGGGTGTGGAGAATGGACACCCTTGTCCACTTTTGGCAATGCAAGTAAGTGTGGCCTTCTCATAAGGCAATGTGGATTAGATTTTATGTGTGTTTCTAGGACCCAATCATTCTACTTCTTGAAATTATCCCAAGGAGCTAAATAAATGTCAAATGCACAGAGACGCATGGATAAGGATGTTTACTGTGGCTTATTATAATAGGAATATAAGGAATCACCTAAATGCTCATTGGTGAGGAACTGGCTATATTATTATGAATCCATATTTGTGGCCATTAAAAGTAATGATTTCTTGATAAGATGTTCTTGATATTTTATTGAGTGAAAAACGTGGCTTTCTAGAGCAGCATGGGATCTGGCATCCTTTATGTAACAGTGAGTGAGCATATAGAATGTATGAGCACATAGACATGTATGTCTGATGAAGGACGTCTGCAAGGATAATCATAAAAATATTCATAGTGGTTTGGGGGATCTCGACTTTTGTCCTCACACTTTTTCGAACTTTTTGAATTTTAAGAATGAGTGTGTATTTTATGATCAGGAAAAACAACAGTTTTTACCTTGAAAACATTGTATGTGTGTCCCCGTGGTAGGTGGAAGGGCATTCTCTGCAGAAGGAACCAAATACACAAAGGAAAGATGGCAGGAGCTCAGTGAGGGTTAAGGAAGTGCCGAGAAGTCAGTGTGGCTGCAGCCTGTGCTGTGGGGTGAGGGGTGGGGGGACTGGAGGCTAGGGCAGTAGACTGGAGCCAGATCCTGAGGGTCTTACATGCTCAGCGGGGCAGTTTGGCCTTTAAGGGATGGGAATCGTGGTAAGCAAAGCAGTGACCTGGCCGGATTTCATTCCCACTGCCTCTGAAGGTGGCTGTATCCCCCTCACTTGGCATCTAAGGCTCCTCTATTCTCTCTATTCTGTCTCTCCTTCCTCTTCCCATGCCTCCCAGGGATCCTCTTTGCCTGGCTCAGTCTCACCTCTACTCCTGCATACCCATCCCAGTTCTGCCTGTCTTTTAAGGCTGAGTATCAGGCTCCCTCTAACAGGAAGCTTTCCCAGATTGCTCCCATTGGCCTTGATTTCTCCTTTCTCATGCTCTCACCCTTGACCTTTTGTATCCTACCTTGTATCAGACCTTAATTCCTCTACCCGTAGATATTTCTTTTCCTAGCACGAGCTGGGGAGGGCTGTGGACTGCAGGGTCATCCTTGACACCTGGATGCCAGTGATCAGCCTGCCTGAGATATGCCAGCTTTAGAATCCTGATGGAGGGAGGGAGGGGGAGGGCCGCAAAGAGACCCAGCAGTTATTTTATGCCTATCTGTCATAGGCACAGTGCCAAACACCATATATAACTTTTCACATTTTCCCCACTTTACAGATGAGGAAACAAATTCAGAGAAGTTCTGTAGCAGTGAATGAGTGGTGGTGCTGTGAGTTAAACCCAGGCTCTGCCTAACTCCAAAGTTCGTACTCTTAACCTCCATGATCTTGTCTCTGGCCCTCAGTTCCCCACCATACCCGGAGGTAGGCTGGGCTGGGTGGGCTGAGGCAGGGCCTTCCTAGGCCTTGCTGGCCAGAGCAGGAGGCTGGTGAAAGCCCAGGACTTAAGGGACTTCAGAGAGGGACATGGTTCCCTCTCACCCAAGGGGGAGCTCTTGACCTGCTGGAGGATCCGAGGCAGTGTAGCATCCCTGCTGGGGGCTTGGAAGTGCCACTACCCTCAAGGAAGCAAAGCAAGAGGCTTCCCTGGGGAACCTGTCTGGAGGGGAGGGAGGCTGGACATGTTGATCAAGAAAGAGCATCTTCACTCAGAAATCCTCTAGTAATACGAGGTCAGTGAGATGAAAATGAGTAATTTTGTGCCTCTGAAGCAACAACCCACTTGATAGCAATATTTAGTGATCACATCCAGGGTCTTTTCAAACCCTGATAGGAAATCCTGAGAGGTAGGCAGGTGGGGCCAATGCCTGCTGGACAGAGGATTACTGGGGCTCTGTGAAGTGAGGTCATGCCCTGGGAAGAGCCCAGCTCACGGGCTAGGATTTGGGCTCCTGGACTCCCCAAGGGGATCGTGCCCTCCTCCAGGCCCCTCCACCAGCCTGGGCTCAGTGGATATCCCTGCCTGGAGGGGCTAGGTGAGTCTCTGTGAGCCTGGGGGGCTGGGTGGGCTTCAGTAGCTCCACTGTGGGCTCTGGACTGTGGGAGAGTTGAGAGGCCTTGGTGGAGTTAATGCCAAGCTTGGGAGAAGCCAGGGGTTCACCATGAATTGTGTGTGCCTGTACTCATTCCGGCCTTGGTGACACAATAGGAATGCCAGCTTGGAGGATGGAGGAAGGATCCTTGGCCACACTGTGCCTGGGGTGGGGTCTTTTGTGTAAGGGTATCCTTTATTGAGTTGCATTTACCCAGAGGGAGAGAGGTTGTGTGTGTGTGTGTGTGTGTGTGTGTGTGTGCCTGTGTGGGCATGTGTGTGCACGAAGAGGCTGGAGTCTGGGTGGGGATGAACATCCATCCCAGTGTGTCCTGGAAAGTTCCCAGATAGGCCACAGGAGGGAACAGTTTGGGGAAACCCTTGCTGGGCCCCGCCACAGCCTGGCAGGCAGTGAAGTGGCCAGCCACTTTGTGGCTACAATGTCTTAAAGAGTTTGCCAAGCACTTTCTGTGAAGTCATTGGGATGTTAAACCCTTGGTTCAATTAAATGGGTTAATAAGCATTGTCTGATTTTGATGAAGAATAATAATATAATGTGATAATAGCAATAATGGTGCTATTAGCTGCGATTATCACACATGCTGCGCTGTCCCAGGCATGGAGGGGGGTGCAGCTCACATTCCCGCATGCTCAGGCCGCGTTTTCCACTCATAAAACCCCATTCTTCAAAGCCTTTCCAGCCCAACTCCCGATATCCATTTTCAGGACAAATTACCAACACTTAAAAAAAATTGGTTCATTTTGCGTGAAAGCCAAGTTCAAATTACTGTTACTTTCCCCTTTATGTTGGAAACTTAAAAAAGGGTAGGGGTGGGAGCTGAGGGGGACACAGGGGACAGATAGAGGAGACGAGGCAGAGGAGGGGGAAAGAGGGAGAATGGTGTACGGATGAAGAAGAAAAAAGCGAGCCTTCTTGTTACAGTAAAAATGTATTTCTGGAATGATGTTTCAGTTTACTCAGGCAGAAAAATTAGAAATGGTGTGCTTATTAAACAGGCTAAGTAAGCATGACTATTTTTAGTAGTGTAGTAAAACCTTGGTAATTTGGACCTCTTTAATAAAGATTCCATGATCGTGCTGGCTGGCAAGCACACAGTGTGTGTGTGTGTGTGTGTGTGTGTGTGTGTGTGTTTATGTGTGTGTGTGTTTATGTGTGTGTTGTGTGTGTGTTAGGGCAAGGTAGGGGTGCAGATCGGTTGCTGAGTTGGAGGCTGGGGAGAGGGGAGGGTGCAAGAAGGGACGGAAGGAAAAGGGAAGGACTCCCTCTCAGGAGAACCTGCTTCAAACACTGAACTCTTTTGCTTAGTAATCAAAGATCATTACAAATTCTTCTCACTGAACACTCTTATTGGCACCTACTAGGATGACATCTGTTCAAAGAAGAATGTATCTGAAAACAAAAATTTCATTCCTATAAAAATCTGTAAAGGTTTACTTGATAGCTGTCATACTGGCCTCCCTCAAATGAGGCTGCATCCCAGGTAGGTGATGACTGGCACCTCAGTGGGAGGACAGGGGCAGTGGGCAGAAGGCTATTCCCTGTCCTGTGGGTCACAGGGTTTTGTATTTTTAAAATAATCATTATTTTATTTCATCATTGCAAAACTGATACATTGTCAGTGCAAAAAGACCTTGAAAGGGACAAATTTAAAAAATGCTCATTTCCCTCCTGTCAGAGGTAGCTGTTATTAACACTTTGTACATATCCATAAATTTCTCTGTGCATGTATAAGAACAAAAATGGCACTGTGCTTAAGACTGTTTTGTTACTTGCCTTGTTTAGCTTTTTTGACAGAGAAGCTCGGTTAAAAAAAAGGGCAATAGTGAATCTATATTTAATTTTATGCCAAACTTAACAAAGAAAAGTCATCCATCCCGGGTTGCTCTTTCCTGGCCACATAGTAGACGCTCGATAAAGGAAGTGTCCTAAATGGGGGGTCCCACTGCTGTGCTGCATAGAAAGATGAAGAGTCAGGATGAGGGCCATGCAAGGGGTCAGCTATTGTTGGGGCCTCCAAGGGGCTGCTGGTTGAAGAGGATCCTAAGGAAAGGTTTGCCAAACAGTGAACACAGCCCCTGGGAGTCCTGGGAACAAGCCTCTAAATGCCTCTCTGGGTAATGAAGGGCATAAACACAGATATACTTTTTGAATAAAATTGAGGTAAAAATATACATAACATAAAATTTACCACTTTAACCTTTTAAGCTGTACAATTCAGTGGCATTAAGCACATTCACATTGTTATGCAACCATCACCACCATCCATCTCCAGAGCTTTTTCATCCTTCCTGAGACTCTGTACCCATTAAACAGTAGCTCCCCTTTCCCCATCCCTCAGCCCTTGGCAGCCACCATTCTATTTTCTGTCTATGAATTCACCTCTTCTAGGAACTTCATGTAAGTGTAATCACAATCTTTGTTCTTTCGTGACTGGCTTATTTCACTTATCACAATGTATTCAAGGTTCATCCATGTTGTAGTTGTGTCAGAATTTCCTTTTTAAGGCTGAATAATATTCCACCATATGTATACACCACATTTTGTTTGTCCATTCATCTGCTGGTGGGCACTGGGGTCGCTACCACTTTTTGGCTATTGTGATAAACATATTTTAGCTACTGCTGTGAACATGGGTATGCAAATATCTCTCTGAGCCTCTGCTTTCATTTATTTTTGAGTATATACCCAGAAGAGAACTTACTGATCATATGGTAATTCCATGTTTAATTTTTTGAGGAATCATCATACTGTTATTTTTTTGTTGTTGCTGTTTGTTTGTTTTTGACAGACTCTCACTCTGTTGCCCAGGCTGGAGTGCAGTGGCACGATCTTGGCTCATTGCAACCTCCGACTCCTGGGTTCAAGCGATTCTCCTGCCTCAGCCTCCTGAGTAGCTGGGACTACAGGCATGTGCCACCATGCCCAGCTAATTTTTTCGTATTTTTAATAGAGACGGGGTTTCACCATGTTAGTCAGGCTGGTCTCAAACTCCTGACCTCAAATGATCTGCCCACCCTGGCCTCCCAAAGTGCTGGGATTACAGGCATGAGCCACTACACCCGGCCCATCGTACTGTTTTCTGTAGTGGCTATTCCATTTTACATTCCCAAAAGCAATGCACAAGGGTCCCAATTTCTCTGCATCCTTGCCAACATTTGTTATTTTCTTTTTTGATAATAGTCATCCTGATGGGTGTGAGGCAGTATCTCATTGTGGTTTTGATTTACATTTTCCTAATAACTAGCAACGTTGAACATCTTTTCATGTACTTATTGGTCATTTGTATATCTTGTTTGGAGAAATGTCTATTCAAGCCCTTTGCCCATTTTTGAATTTGTTTTTTTTTGTTGTTCAGAAACACTTTTAAAAGCAGTGCCAAGAGCTGCCTGTGCTGAAAAGGAGTAAGCGAGTGAGTGGCAGAAGGAAAGACGCAAGAGAGAGGACACAAAGGAGTGCAGAGAGGGAGAAAGGGTCAAGATATGTTTTGTGGAATGTGGGGGTGAGGGACGGCCTTCCCTCAATTCCTTTTTTTTTTTTGAGATGGCGTCTCGCACTGTCGCCAAGGCTGGAGTGCAGTGGCGCTATCTTGGCTCACTGCAAGCTCCGCATCCCGGGTTCACGCCATTCTCCTGCCTCAGCCTCCTGAGTAGCTGGGACTACAGGCATCTGCCACCACACCCGGCTAATATTTTTTTTTTTTGTATTTTTAGTAGAGACGGAGTTTCACCGTGTTAGCCAGAATGGTCTCGATCTCCTGACCTCGTGATCCGCCTGCCTCAGCCTCCTAAAGTGCCTCAATTCTTTTATTCAACAAGTATTTATTGAGCATCTACTATGTGCAGACACTTCTGAGGGGTTGCTGTCCACACCTGTTTGACTCAGTTCACCATGCTGGCTCTCTGACTACACTGATCCTGTTCAGCTGCCAGGGCCAGCCTCCGGGAGGCAGTGCTTATAGTCACAGCACATAGACTCTGCAATTAGGCTAGGGATTGAGTCCCTAAAGTGGTGTGGTGCAGCTTAGGACAGGTAACATGACCTCTCTGAGCTCCCCATTTCCCATTTATAAAATGAAGCTAATAAGAGAAATGAAACATGTCAAGTGCAGTGGGGGACAGCACAGAGTGAGACATGTGCCTCAGTCAGCCACAGCAGCTTTCATCCCCTGTGAGGGCCAGCCTGCCCTCTGCCTCCTCCCTGCTCCACAAGCAGCTTCCTGCACCCTGACCTGCTCCTCAGCAGTGGTCTGATTCATGGAATTGCAGCCCCTCCAGCCAGGGTGCCAGTGGCCGTGTCTCCTGAGTGCTCTGCAGCTGCTTGACAGGTAGAGGTAGACACCTACCCAGCCAGTCAGGAGGCAGGACCCAGGAACCTGCAAAAGCATCGTGGGAGTGTGAAGAGTGGGGTTCCCCTGATGGGAGAGGCAAGGAGGCAGGGACCAGCAGGGGCTGGGGGGTGGCCTCGGGGTTGGGGGGGGTCTGCCCATCTCGGAAACAGGAAGCTTGTAGTCCAGACTGACGTGGGAGCTTGGATTTCCTGATTGAGAATTCAGGGCCTTTTCTTCACCAAAAAAGCTGCTCTGTGCCTCTGCCTGCCCCTACCCCAGGGCTTCCTCTGTCCCTGATACCTGTGCCCTTTGCTGCTGTCACATAGCCCGGAGCTTAGGAGAGCAAATCCTAGGGCCTGGGGCCTTTTCTGTCTCAGTCCTGGAGCCCAGCTGAGTCTAGCTTCTTGAAGAGAATTCTAATTTTTTATTTCCTTTCCCTCCTGAATACAAATGTGATTCATGTAAGGGTAATGTACAGCACGGTGGGTGCGAGCGCAGGCTCTGGTCAGAGGGTCTGAGTTCAGGTGCTGCCTCTGCCCCTCATTAGCTGCCTGTGCCATGTTGGGCAAGTTACTGATTCCCTTTGAGCTTCAGTTTCTTCCTGTGAAAAATAAGGGTAACAAATCCCTACCTCATGAAGTTGCTCTGAGGAGCTTGCTGGGGCCTGGTGCTCAGGAAGAGCCTGCTGTTAGCTACTCATAACATGATATGCAAACAAAAACAAGTGTCCAGGCATCCTTGCCCCATGGTGCCCGGTGCCCCCAGAAGAGCATGCTGGGGTGAGTACCCCTGCTTCGCCCCCCCGCCCCGCGTCCTGTCCCTGCTCATCTCTTAGGGTATTGACTGGGCTCTGCCTCTCCCCAGAGGCCAGGTAGGTGGCAGGAATTGGGCCTGGTTCCTCTCCCAGGGCCTGGCCCACAAAAGATTGGTGGGGAGATTGTACCACAGGACAATAGGCTGGGTGATCGAGGGCCCAGAATCTAGGATAGTTCCTGGGGTGGGGTGGGGGTGTGGCCAGGAGGACTGTCAATCATGACTCATATTCAGGACACCCTGCAGAGGTGGGGACGGAAAGCTGAGCTGGGAAAACCCCAAATGACATCTAAAGTGACCTGTTGAGAAATTTTGACAGGGAAGTCCTATTAATGCAGAAAGCAGGGAATAGGACCTCAAGAGGAGAGCCAGGGCATTTCACTTTAATAAAAGAATAACAATACCAGCCTCACAGGGCTGTGTGCAGGTAAAGGGGCTGATGAATGAGGAGTGTACACTTAGCTTGGGGCTCGGGGCCTTGTGTAGGTTCAGTCAGCACTGGAGCTTGGTACTGAACATAGGGATGGAGCCGCCTCCCCAGAAGGGCCTCGCCTGACCACCTTGTTTAAAGCAAGACCCCCTTTACTCTCACAGCACCCTGTTGTTTTTCTTCAGCCTAGGTTGTAATTACACACGTCTGTTTACTTGTCCAGCAGAGCGGGGGCTGTGTCTGTTTCCACTGCTCCATCCTAGCACTGAGAGCAGGGGCACAGACAATGTTGAATGAATGGCGGTCTCCTCCCCCAATCTTCTTCAGGCAGAGCTGGCTAGGAATTCTGCCTTTTTTTTTTTTTTTTTCCCAGAGGATTGGGCTTTCAGGGCCCACTACAGTCCCTAGCCCCCTTCAGAGATGACCCTGCAGCCGGAGCAGCGGGGAAGGTCTGCATGCTGTAGTCTCTGCCAGGCACAGAATAGCTGGGTGGGAACAGCTGAGAGGGGCCTGGGGCTGGGTCTTTCACTCACCTGCTTGGCACAGTCCTTGATGGATGATGGGGTCATTCTGGGACTACTTCTGCCCTTCAACCCGTCTGCAGCTGTTTGGCCTGTGGCCCCACAGCCACACTGCATCTCCACCTGAGCCCTGTGTGGCTCCCCTCGTACCTGGTGCTAGACCTGACTTTCAGGAGAGGCTTCCTTTTTGCTCTTCACTTTTCTCCAGCCCGCCTCCTTCTAGGTCTCCCCTGACTCCTGCCCTCAGCTGAGACCAGGGCCCTCTGGCCTTGGCAGATGTGTGAGGCTGAGGGAGGCCCTCTGAGTCCAGATGTGGTTGTGTTTATGTTCCCAGAGAGTGAGGGGTCGGAGCTCTGGACTGGAGCCGCTGGGGGAGGGGTGGTGTGGCTCCAACTCCCTGCCCTATTCCACCCCCACCCCCACTAGCCTGTGTATCTGGCCCTGTCCATCTCAGAGCTCCACACTCCAGGTCCCATAGCATCAGGCTGACCATCCTCCAGGGAGGACCTCTCTTCATTCCTCATCTGAAGGTGAGAAAACCAGTGGAAAGATGCCTGGCTTTGGAATTAAAAAATCTACTGGCTCAGTGTGACCTTGGCCCAGCTACAGAGCCTTGGTTCCATCTGTAAAATAGGGACAACACTCCTGACCTCAAAGGCTGTGTTGACCTGGCTTGAGAATGTGTGCACAAGGCTCTCCAGCTGTCAGCTCGTGACTAAGCCTGTGGCTGTGCCCTACTCCTAGCTAGGGCTTGCCTGGGTCCAGGACAGTGCCAACCCCCATCATAAGGTGATTCTAAAGCAGAATATCAACCCCTCCTTTCTCCCCCACTGCAGCTGCAAACATTTTGTTTTGCCATTAGAAATGACTTACTTAAGGGAAGCAGAATTTTACAGGCAGTTTACAGGCTGGTCTTGTTCAGTAGTTTCCAAAAGCCAGGGGAGGGCGGAGGCGGTCAGCAGTCCCCACAAGTTGGGATGGATCGGAAGTGAGAAGTGAATCCTGTGTGACGGACACTTTCTCCTGCACAGCCGCACGCCCCGGGCATTAGGGAGAAAGGCAGCGGGAGGCCCTCGCTAGACTCTGATAGATCCAGCCCCCTCAGTCCTCCTGGAATAGCCTGGCCCTGGCTCCGAGGAGAGAAGAGGGGCTGTTGCTGGGCCCACAGAAGAAAAGGCAACCCCAGGCATAAAGAGGCTCTCAGCAGCCCCTGCCTGAATGCTCCGGGCAGGCAAGGGTCCCATAGCACCCTGGGGCCTCGAGGGTCACCTCAGACCTGGCCTGGGAAGAACCCGTAGAGTCCCACAGCCGCGGAGGGAGGGGGTTCTCGCTAAGGCGTCCCGCGGACAACGCCGAGAGGCGCAGCTTAGCGGGTGCGCACCGGACGGGCTCGCAACGCAGGACGGTGCCCTCATGGGAGCTGAGCAGGTCAAGAATGGTGGTGGGGGAGCGGGGTAGGGAGACCTCGGCGGGGGCTGCTTCGGCGCTCCCCTCCTACCCAAGGGGCCCGGTTCCCTTACTACCCACAGTTCCCTTTCTATCCGCCTCCCTCCTCAGCCCAATGAAGCAGTCGGGGCTCAGCAGTGCTTAGCACGCTCGGACTATGGTTTTAATAGACATACATGGACAAGTCGATATAGACAGATTTATAATTCTATACAGTCAGTCCAACATACACAGGGACGCTGTAAACAGGGGCGCGGGCCAGAGAGTGGGTGTGCAAATTGGGCGCAGGGCCCTGGGGCCGCGCCCCTTGCTCTACCGGCTCGACTCTTGCACGGCGGGCGGTGAGGAGGGGGCTGTTCACCCGGACAGAGGGCCACCTCCTAGCCCGGGAGCAGAGCAGAGGGCCTGGGCCTGCGGCTAAGCTCAAGGCTGGGGTGTTCTGAGACGGACCTCCCCCTCCTCCCGCCAGATCCGCACTGCCCGTTGCCGCTCCGCGGCCTTAATATAGGGATCCGGGGCGCAGGGCCAGCGAGGCTCTACCAGGCGCGCCGGGGCCTTGTGTGGCTCCACCGAGTGCCCGATCCTGGGCTGGGGGCACCGTCACCCCAAACCTAACGCCCGCCCCAACGCGGATCCGACTTGAGCTAAGGCGCTCTCGGCCGGGCCCAGCTCAGAGAGTAACTTGGTTTGTATGGGGTCGGGAAATCCCAGGCAAGTCCAGGCCCCGCACATCCAGTCCGCAGGCCTGGCCGCTCAGTCCGGATCCAGCGCGGCGGGGACGCGGGCTACGAGGGCGTCCTCCCCGGGCCGCTGGGCCTCGGCCCTCGCCTACCGCGCCGCGTCCCCTCCACGGAGTGGGCCTCCGGGGCCCGTGGGAACACACACACACCACCCGCGCCATACCGAGGGAAATTGCAACTCATCCATTTTTTCGCGGCACTTTTCTCCGACTTTTTTTTTTTTTTTTTTTTTTTTGCCTCGGCCCTCGCCTACCGCGCCGCGTCCCCTCCACGGAGTGGGCCCCCGGGGCCCGGGGGAACACCCCCCCCCCCCCCCCCCCATCCCGGGGGAAATTGCACCCCCCCCTTTTTTTCGCGGCCTTTTTCCCCCTTTTTTTTTTTTTTTTTTTTTTTTTGTCTTTTTGGAGGGCAGAGTGGGGTCCAGAAAAGCAAACACAAAACCAACCCGGAGTGGGAAGTGGGAGGAGGGGGCTGCGCAGGTGTGAGGTCCGCGGCGCGGTGAGCTGGGGCTTGCGAGCCGGGGCCCGTGTGCGTCCTCCGCGCCCGCACCCTTCCCCGCGCCGGCAGCCAGCCCGCGTGGTGCGGCGGGGCGGTCAGCTGTTGTACTGGCATGCGTTGAGGCCCGAGGCGGGGCCCTGCAGACCGCCGTAGCCGAACGAAGAGTGCTGTTTGGACTTGAGCCGCAGGCTGGCTAGGCTCGAGTTGCACGTGTCCCGGTAGACGCTGTAGGGCGAGGCGGGAGTGCCATACGGGCAGCCGCCCGGCGACATGGCCGAGTTGAGTGAGGAGCCGGTGAGGTTGTTGATGTTGTTGAGGCCCGAGTTGGGCATGCCAGGTACGGCGCCTGGGCCCATGCTGGACGGCATGGTCATGGAGGAGATGGAGCTGGGTGCCGAGAACATGGACTGCGACGACAGCGGGCTCATGGAGTTGAAGAAGGTGAAGCTCTTGGTGGAGAGCGGCGCTGGCGCCAGGCTCTTGGCGGCCCAGTTGTTGTAGGAGTAGCCGGCGGCGTACACGTCCTCGTAGGGCTGCACTAGGCCGCTGAACTGCGGCACGTAGCCACCTTTGCACAGGTCCAGCTGTTGGTTACGCTCGCGCTTACGCCACTTGGCTCGCCGATTCTTGAACCAGACCTGGGGGAGGGGATGGGAGAAGGGTCAGGGCCGCTGTGGACCGGGAGGGACCCCACCCCCTTCCCCACAGCCCGGAGCCCTCCGTCGGCCCGCTGCCCTCCGAACGTTGTTTCTCTCCTTCGACCGATATTTCCGCTCCTGCATTCCCTCCACAATGGTTCCTTTCCTGTCCCCAGAAAATACTATTTTCTTTTTCCGATCTGTATCCTCTCCCCCAAATTATATCCGTTTTCTTCTCCGAATACGGATTCTCGTTTAACAGGTACTCGTTTTCTTTCTTCCTCTCAACCAGTTCACCTCTGCCTTCTCCCCCAAACGGGTTCGCTCTATCTACTAAATATTTCAGTCTTTTTATTCTCCCTCAAATACAAAAGGTATTTTTCCTCCCTGAGACATAGGACTTTCCAACTCCCCCAATTCTTCGATCTATTTCATCGCTCAGTTTGTTATCATCTTTATCGGCAATATTTGATGTTTTCTTTTCGGCTCCAAATGTTTATTTTCGTTCAGTCCACCCCTGTCTGAACCTCTTTCTTCTCCCTCAGTCTGTTTTCTTGTTTATCCCCCATTTTTGATCCTTTTGAATCGTCCTCAAATATTAGGCTTTTGAATCCTTTCCAAATATCTGACCTGCACTGTTCCCGTTAAACAGTTGATTCTTTTTCTCAAATGCCTGATCTTTTTGCTTCCTATTTAATTTCTTTCCTGCCGCCTAAATATATGCCAAATATGTTTCTCTACAAATATTTATTTTCTATTCCTACTAGTTTCTTCTAATCTTCCTGCCCTTCCTTTTCTCCCCCCAAATTTGGTAAGAACCTCCTAGTCCTCCCTCATCCTTACCTATCTGCCCACCGCATGCCCTCTGCCCTCTCGGATTTTCCTCCAGTTCTGAGTGGAGTTTCCTGAGCTAGTTTGCCAGATCCCTGCTTCTCAGCTTTCCCTAGTCCCCAGCACTGACACTACTTGATTCCACCCCCACCCACCCCTACCACCATAAACCTGGGCAGGATTAGTGAGTTCAGGATTACTGAGTGCTGTGTCTTCACTCCAAGTCCCACTGGGCTGGCCAGCCTGCCTAGGGAGGGGTGAGGGCTGGGCTTCTGGTAAGGAGTCTGTGGGCCAGGTGGGATTTTGGTCGACTTGGGAGGTGTTCCCAATATCTGATTAAATATTTGCACCCCCAGGGAAGAAATGATTCTCTTGCTAACCTGGCAGGAAAGCCTTGCTTTTACTGGAAACCAAACGGGTGAGAAGAGGGAGAATGCAGGCTGGTCTTGGGTCTGAGATGGCATATCCTAAAAGGGACTGGGAAGGACATTTGGCTCCCGGAGCCACCCCCCACCTCACCTGACGGGAGACCTTCCGGAAAGGGTAGAAGGCAAAGGGTCCTACTGATGGCTGGGGAGGGTGGAGAATATCTTGAGCTTTTAGAGAATCTGCTTGTGAGATGGGACCACTGCTCCAGGAAGTTTTGAGAGCCCCAAACCCAGGCACCTTTCAGGCTTCTCCGAGGCAGCCAGACAGGACCTGTCTTTCCCTTTCGTTTTCGGGGTAAGGCCAGCAGCTCCCGAGGTCCCCAGCGGCAGGGAATCCACTGCCCAGTCTCCGGCCCAGGGTATCCTGCTAACATCTGAGTGGGTCCTGGGCCCCATAGGGCACGGGGGAGTCCCCTGGGGGCACAGGTCTTTGGGCTGGGGTTGCCTTAGTCCGAGGATCAGGTAGGATGAGGGTCAGAGGGGTTGAAGGTCCGAGGCGCCTGGAGGCCTGCCAGACGCTAGGTGGGCCAGGGCCTAAGGTGGGGATCTCCGGTGGAGGGAGGGAACAGGTCTGAATGGTGGGAGAGTGAAGGTCTGCTTGTGGGTCTAAGCTTTGGAGGGCTGCGGCAGAGGCGGCCCGGGAGCCCTCTGCGCGGGTGCCCTTAGGCGCGCACCCCTTGCTCACCCGCACGCGCGGCTCGGTGAGGTTGGTCCACACGGCGATCTCTTCCCTCATGCTCATGTCGGGGTAGCGGTTCCTCTGGAACGTGGCCTCTAGCTCTTGCAACTGCTGGCTTGTGAAGTGCGTACGTTGCCGCCGCTGCTTCTTCTTCTTGGCTGGGTCGTCTGCGCCGCCGCAGCCCGTGCCTCCCGCACCACTGTCCTCAGGCCCCTTGGGTTCCCCGCCTCGCTCCTTCTCTGCAGTAGGCAGGACGGGGAGCGGGTCACGGTTGCACCCCGTCCCGGCTCCACCGAAGCGCTCGCCACCAGCGCTGGCGGGCTTCCCTTCCTCCCTCCCTCTCTCCCTCCAGGCTCCCTGGGAACTGTCCCCACTGGAAAGCGCCCGCCGGGTGCTGGTCGTCAGTAGGCACCTCTAGTCTGGTGTGCCGCGGAGAAGAGCCCAAGAATCGGAGCTCGAGCCGCAGGCCTGGGTTCCTGGCTGGGCAGGGCCTGCACCTTTAGCTCAGCTCAGATTCTGGCCCTGCTGCTGATGTTCCCAGCAAATGTATGCTTTTTGTTTGTTTGTTTGTTTGTTTTGCGAGCTCTTAGGGGGTCTAAATCTGAGGGGGTCTCTGCTTTTCTGAACTAGGATCAGATCTTTCCAGCCTAAAGCCCCTCCACTTTCTTCTCCTCAGGGGTGTATGGGAGCCCTACTGGGCAGGCACAACACAGCCGGATTCTCGGCCTTGCTTCCAGGCTTCCAGTCCCAAAGCCTAGAAAACCCCACCAACTGCAACCCAGACAGACAGACTCTGTCTAGGTGACCTCGGGCTTTAGTCTTTCTCTCTTTGAAGCTACACAAAACACACGCAGTCATAGAAACATCGATACATAAAGAAAAAGAGTTTAAAAACAAAACACAGAAGCCCAGAAAAGCTCACAGCTCTATGCCTAAAGACACAGAAAGGGCCACAAATTCTCAAAATCAGACAGGAAGAAACACAGAGCAAATGTAAATTAAGAAGCCAGAAAGCTCCGTACAAACACACCCCTAACTAAATACAGAGCTGTAAGTGTATAAACTCCAGGTTGACAGAAGCATTTATTTCTCTGGGATTTAAAAAAATAATGTACCCTTGTAGATAGATTTTTAACTCCTTCCCAATAAGGCCCTTGTAGAGATAATTTTTAAATCTCAGAGAAACAAATTATAGTTAGATAATTTAAATTCCCCAAATAACACCACTGTAAATGGATTTTGAGAAAATTCCGGAGAAACGCGCCATTTTGGATTGACTTTTTAAAATCTCCGGAAGAATAATGTTGCATGTAGATATTTTAAATTCCAGACCTGCACTTCGTACATTAATTCTTTCAAAATCGAAAGATACAGTTAAAATTGTTAATTCATCCTCACAGATTTGGTTCAAAAAATCAATCTACGATTATATATCTAAGTTTTAAAAATAAAACCCACCAAAGACCGCACTTGAAACTTTTGAAAACAAAAGTATAGTTCAGCGTCGATTGTGTTTTAACCAAGCAAACAACCTCTCAGAAAAATCACTTAGGGATGCAAAAGAGAAACAAACAGATAATAAGAAAGTGGAGAGAAACACTCAGCTGTGTATTAAGAAATGAACGCAGAAGAGGCGCCCACACTGGGGAGCTCGGAGCCCCTCGGGAACCCGGCCGGCTGCGCTGGGCAGCCGATTCGCTGCCCCACTGCCCGCGCCGGCCTCCCGCGGGCCCAGTTCGCTGCTGAAAAAAAGCTCCAGCTCTGACAAAAAAGGCAGCGCGGAGGGAGACGCGCAGGAGCCGCGGCGGGGGCCAGGGCCAGGGCCAGGGCCAGGGCCAGGGCCAGGGCCAGGGCCAGGGCCGGGCTGCTCCGGGCTTCGGCCGCGCACGTGGGCCGGATCCCTTGATCCGGGTTCGGGCTGGCCTTGCTGGGAGTGCGGCCGCGCCTGTTGGCCCGCTGGCCCTCACCGTCCTCTGTGTCTCCCTTCTACTTGATGACCCCTCTCCCCGCGTTTACCCTTCCCGCCCGCCCCTTCTCTTCGGCCTCTTTCATTCTGTCGCCTACTGTCACGGTGTTAGCCTCCCTCTCTGTCTCTCTGAGCGCGTTCTTTCGCCCGTCACCCCTATTCCTTTCTCGGTCTGCTCCTCTCCCTTCGTCCGAGCCTCTCCTTAGCGCCCAGTTGCGCAAATCAAATTTTTCCCCGTTCTATTTACTCCTGATCAAGAGGGGCTGTCAGTCCAACCCTCCAGCTGTAGGCTCGTGCATCTGCCAGTCTCTTGGCGCGTGGGGACCGCGTGGAAGTGCTTTCGCGTGTGCGTAAGTTTCCGCGTTCACCGTCAGGTCGAGAACGGGAAAAAGAAAGCTCCTGACGCTTCTGGGGCGGAGAGGGAGCTTGGTTGCACGGCGCGGGCGTCAGGCCCTGCTCCCACCTCCCCGTGCTCCGCGCCCGGGTAGGCTCCGTGCGCGCCGCGCGGGGAACGGCGCTTACCTGGCAGCTCCGTGTCAGACGACTCGCTGGCGGAGTTCTCGAGCGGCTCGCGGGGGTCGGCGGGCCGGGCCAGGTGGAAGGCGGGCCCCATGTCATGGGGTGGCGGCGGCGGCGGCCGGAGCCCCTCCGGCAGCCGCTCCAGGCTCATGCCCCCCTTGAAGGCGTCCATGGAGGTGGGGACCGCGGCGGGCGCTCCAGGGGCCGGGGCTGGGCGCGCCCCGCCGCCCTGGCTGCGACCTGCGGGGACAAGAGCGCAGCGCCTAAGCGGCTGCCCTCCAGGGCTGCCGGCGCCCGCAGCGACGCCGTACCCGCCCCATGGACCGCCCGGGGCTGCGGGGCCGGGCGGGCAGAGGCGGCGGCAGCTTCTCGCGACCCGGCGCCTGGCTCAGTGCTCCGCGCTGCGCTCCTGCCGCTCGGGCCTCAGCAGCCCGGCCGGCCCCGGCTCCGGCTCCGGCTCGCGATCCGGGGCCGGTTTCTAAGGCTCCGGACGGCGCCGGCAGAGTCTGTCTTAAAGCGACAGCGCGCACAGCCAGGTTCCAGCAGTCCCTGCGCCAGGGGTGCTGGGTGGGGTGGGCCTGGGTGGGAGGGGGCTGGGGAGGGAGCTAGCGAGCGAGGGAGCGCGGGCGGAATCCAGCCCCAAGCCGCCCGCGCCGCCGCGCCCTCTCTGCCGCCCTCCCTCCCTCCCTGCCTCGCCCGCACCCTCCCCCTCCGCAGCCACCTTCCCGCCGCCTCCCCGCCCCCCGCGGCCTCGCCGCGCCTCTCCCTCCTTCCCCGGTGACACACCGAGTTCTCCCTCGGCCTCACAAAAGAAACGCATCTGGCCTGCAAGTCCCGGGCGGCTCGTGCCCACCTCAGGCCTCAAATGACTTGTTTCGCCTAGAATCAACTCCCGTCTCGGCCGCCTCGAAGTCCCCAGCCCTGGCGAGAACAGCCCAGGATGAGTGAATGTTTGCCGAACAGGATCGCACCGAGCGGGCGCCTTCGAGCCAGCGCCGGGGCTGGGGCAGAGCCCGGGGCCCGTTCCGGCAGCTCCCAGCCGTGTCCTCGTCGAGGGGCCGCCTGCCCCTCCTTCTCCAGCCTCTTCTCCCGGGAGCTCAGCCCGGCTGAGTGACAGCAGCCTGCGCTCTAATGGGCCCCCGGATGCTGCCTCCTAATTAGCTTGGACCTTCTCCCCTAAGGCTGCTTCTCAGGCCTCCCTCTCTGCACCACAGTCAATTTTCCGGGATTGGGATAGAAATGATGGCTTCTAATCAGACGAAACGTTTCTGCTGGCTCTAGGCGTTTCAAGAATGCAGAAGGAAGACCCCAGGATCCCAGCCAGACCCCACAGCCTCTTGTACCTCTCCCCTTGTTTTACACCTTACGCCTTGGCCAAATGGGCCAGGCCTGGCCTTGGCAGGCATGGGGTTGGCCTTGGCAGCCTTTACCCTCCTTCAGGGTAGCTTTGTCCCAGCCTGGGGCCTGCGTCCTGGCTTCCCAGGGCTTCAGGCACAGGCCTGGTAAGCCAGGTGACTGCTGTCTCCCAACCCTGGGCCAGCAGCCCAGGAAGCCCTCAGTCTTCCAGCTTCTCTCCCACGCAGTGGTAGCTGAGCTGCAGCTCCAATGGGCCTTCACTGGGCACAGGCAAAGACATTACTCTCCCACTCCCAAGAGTGATTCCCTCCTTGAGTCCTTGCACGTAGGTGAAGTTTGTCGAAGGATTTTGCTCAACAATTGTTAGCTGGCCCTGAGACCTCAGCATCTTGAGCAAACAGGCCACAGCTGGGGCGGCAAGGCGCCGCCCTGACCTGCTCCTCTGGCCATAGGCGGACCCCAGACTGCCCTCTGCCCCTCACCTGTGACCAGCTCCACCAGACACAGCAACCCAAGGGAGCTGCACCAGGGAGATTGTCTGCCTGGGAAAGAAGCAGGAAGGTGTCCAGTGTCCTCACCCCAAAACCCAGTGCCTCCTCAACTCCCGCGTGGGTGGCACTGACTGCACAGGTATCGGCGTCTGGGGCACTCTGCAGGTTCTGCCTTTGAGTCCTCGCCTTACCCCTTCCCATCACAGGGAGACACCCAGGGTCAGCTGAGCTCCTCGTGGGGGCTGCTGGGGCCAGGGTCAGGCATGCAGGGTGGAACCAGGCCTGCCTTCCATTCCCTCCACCTTAGTCCAAAGCACCCCCGCCCCCATCCCCATCCCCATCCCCATCCCCATCCCCATGCCCATCCCCATCCCCCGCTCTGGGCCGTGGAGAGACAGCACAGCTCCTTAGGGCCTGGTCCTTTCTCACTGTGGGTCTGTGACCATAGGATGCAGGGTCTGAGGCCAGAGGGAGGACACTTCTCAGGAGTTTGGGTTGGGGAGGCTCAGTGACTCCTGCCTTCTTCCAAGCTGAGATCTCCCTCCATGAAATGAGTCTTGGCCACGGGGAAGGGAACATGGGGAAGCACAGTTGCCCAGCATTTGCCCTCAGCCCCACCTTTGCCATGTTTCTTGGCCACCTTTGCCACGAGTCTCCTGCAGTAGAAGATCCCTCCTTTCAAGGAGATATTCAGGTGCTGCAGCATGCTAGGGAGTGTCCCTTCACACACCATTCTCTTT
The DNA here is from genome assembly GCF_009828535.3 of Hylobates moloch. Taxonomy (NCBI): domain Eukaryota; kingdom Metazoa; phylum Chordata; class Mammalia; order Primates; family Hylobatidae; genus Hylobates; species Hylobates moloch. The sequence continues at coordinate 112,215,777 of NW_026652281.1, forward strand.
TTAGCTGTCTTACCCCATAGAACAGCCTGAATGGCGACAGCATGGGGGCACGCACACACACCCACATCCTGTACATCCATGTGGAGATGCTGTACACACTCATGTATTCACTGCACTGTGGAAGTGCTGAGTTTAGGCACATATGTGCTACTTGGCATGAATGCGGGCTGGCAGGGGATAGGAGGTGTGTTCTAACCCTGCCACATGTCAGGCCAAGGTGGGAAGCACAGTGCATCTCTGGGCAGAGACTTAGAAATGAATGGTCTGTCTGTGGGCCTCTAGAGGAGGTTGGGACTCACAGCCGTCTCACTTCCCAGAGGGACCAAAGTGACTCTTTGGGCCATCCCCCAATGGGGACTGTTCTGTGAGCAGCACTCACTGCTTAGTCTGAGGGGCCCGTATCCTCACTGTTAGTGCATTTAATGCAGTTATTGAGCACCTGCTGTGTGCCCCTCTGGGCCCAAACCTCTGGCAGGGCTCCAGGCAGGCACAATAGTCCCTTTATTTGGTGATCTTGATGCCTGCTATGTAGATGGAAAAGCCCTCTGACCGTTTCAGGTGAAGCCCCATATCCTCAGGGGACCTGAGACCCAAAGAGGGGCTGGGGCTAGTGGGACTTGCTGGCAGAGTCTGTTCTGCTGGGCCTGGGCAGCACTGAGTGATCAAGGAGTGAGGAGGCAATTGATTGTGAGGAGGCTGTGGCCTGATCTTGGGCGTTGGCTGGGGAAGGGACCTGGACATGCTCTCTGTTCTTCCCTAGCTACTCACTGGCCATTGTCCCAGTCAAGATAGGGGCTTCTTGCACACTCACGGACACGTCACACACACAGGACAGAAAACAGCACTCTCAGGAGTAAGCAGAGGCTTTGTGTTCCCCCAGCTGTGCTGTGTGACCTGTGTTCGCCTCAAGGTTAAGGCTTGATCTGCCCTGTGCCTCAGTTCCCATGTCCAACACTGGACTCTGCCTGCTGCTTCAGCATCCAGCTCACTTGCTGATGGGACACGAAGAGAGGAGGGAAGGGGGCTTAGTGGAGCTGGAATCATGTGCCCTGTTCCCCACTCCTCCCTGACCACACAAAGCCAGGAATGATTCTGTGATTTTCAAGAATTTTGGAGTTTAGGGTCCTGGCTGGGCTGAGCAGAAGAGCTTGGGCTGTTGTGGGGTTGAAGTAGTCACCATGAGGACACTTCCTGAAGCCTAGCTCACTAAAAACACCCTGTGCCCAAGAATGGTTTAGTAATGTAATTTGGGAAGGGTGGTTGGAAGGCTCTCATGGGGGGGGGGCATCCTTCTGCTCACCCACGGGGGCACCCTGCCCTCATCCTTGCTCCCAGAATCAAGGTATTTTAGGAAAAAGGAAGGAATGTGCCATGGCCTGCCACCAGGGCTATCCATGACTCTCTGGGACATTCCAGCCCTAAGCCTCTTAGTCCGTGGAGAAGTTCAAACTTGAAAACCCAGTTTTGGGAGTGCAGGTTTGGACCACCTACCTCTTTCTGCCTGATCTAACACCCCCTCCCCAATAAAAGCTCCTGTTTCTTTGAACACAGCAATTACTGGGTAAGTGGGGAGGAGGGTGCTCAGGTAGGGGCTGGAAAGACCTCACTGGCTCCTTTAGGCTTCCTGGGACCCCAGTCTGAGGCTTCCTGCCAAATGGGGATCCCCAGCCTGTCCCGGGGAGAGCCAGGATGTATTTGAGCAGGACTGCCGCCAGTGAGGCATAGATGGGAGTGTGAAACTCAGACTCTGTGCCGTGGACCGCTCAGTCAGCGGCTGGTAGGACCCATGGCTCTACCCGGCCCATCTCTCACCTAAGTCCATGGACGCTGTCTGGTTCCTGAGAATGGCTGAGCTGTCGGGAAGAAGACTAGGAAGGAGGTAGCAGCTGGTCGCATAACTGGAGAGCAGAGGGGCAACTTATGGATGCACCATAGCCTCCTCCTCCCAGCGGCTGCTTTCATGAGAGAAGAGCACCCTGAGACTGTCTGGAGGCCTCTGCATCCTAGAGTCCAAACAGCCTCGTCTCCACGCCCCAGCCCACCTCTTTTCCTTTCTCTGGAAGAGATGAGGGAGGCCCAAAGCAGCCCCAGGAAAGGGCACGGGGACAGCAAGTCTCCTGTGCCGCCCCTGCTGCCTGTAGCTTTTGCCCTGACTACCGTAGACCTGAACCCTAGACCTGAATCCTCCCCCAGGGGACAGCAACCTGGGATTTCCTCGCTCTGGCCCTGGTGGTTTTCAGAGGTCACAGGGATGTCAAGAGAACACACAAGCCTTAGTTTTTCAGAAAAGTGGACTAAATATTTGTAGATTCAGGGAATTCATAAATCGGAAATGCTTGGGACCCGGATTCCAATTTACGAAGCTGGTCAATTTCAGAAATCGGAGACCCGGTTCTTGAGAAGCGGCTGCGTGCTCCGGGACCCTGCGTCAACAACCAAACCCGGGAGAAGCCGCGGGAATGTCTTTATTGGACGTTACGAAGGGAATTGGGGTTTCTCTCCTGGGAAGAAAAAGCCCGACCTGTGCCGGCGAGAGCGGGCTGCCATGGGCTGGGGGCACCTCCGAGCGCTGCGGCGGGACGTCGGGGTCCGGGGCGAAGAAAGCCAGGGCGCGGACCGACGTCTGCTGCTGTTCTGCGGCATTGCTGCCCGAACGAACGAACGAACGAACGAATGAAGCGGTTTCGTTTAGGAAAAATACCCTCTTGACGCGAAGCCACGGCTGAAGTCCCGGGCCACGCAGAGGGGCCAGCACTTCCATGGGTGGTAGGGTCCATCCCTGGATGCAGCGGGGAGCAGCGGGCGGCCCTCTCTCCTGCCCTCTTCTCCTGGGGGTGGGGGGACCCTGCGTCCCGCACCGCCGCGAGGGGCTGCCACGGGCTTCTCAGGTTGTGCCCTTCGTGGGACCGTGGCCCGTGCCCCCGAGGCTGCTACCCTCTTGAGGTGCCCGGAGCCAAAGCAGAGGGTTGATCCCACCGGTTAGGTGAGGTAGCACCCGGTGACGGCGGCTATGACTGTGCCCTGGGCGCAGGAACGAGCTCCTCGCGCTGCCTCGAAGGCTCCTGACCTTCCGCGCCTTGCGCTGTCCCGCGCCGCCGGCTGGACCCACACACGCCAGGAGCAAACTGCACAGGACTCGGCCGCCCACCTCCCTGCGCCCCTCCACCGCGGAGACCCTGCGCCCCTAGCCCAGCGTCTCTTACCCCACCTGGGCAGCGCTGCGTCTGCGGCTCGTCGGCTCCGGGCTCGCCCGCCGCGGACTCTGGCTCAGGTTTCGGCTCCGGCTTGGGCCCCGGATCCTGCTCTGGCTCTGGCACTGCACAGTTCTTCGGCCCCTGCTGGTTCGCTACATCCCAGCGCGCGAGGCCGGGGCTGCCTCGGCTCGGCCCGCTCCTCCCGCCGCCGCCGCCCGTCGCCCGCGGGGAAGGCGGGGACACCGGCCGGGAGGCGGGAAGGGTGGGGGAGGGGAAGCTAGGCGCTCGCCGGGACCTGCGGGGAGAGGGGCGGCGCGCAGTCCCGCCGGCTAGGGGTCCCGGCCTCCCTTGGGGCGCAGGCTGGGGTCCGCGCGGCTGGCGGCCGGGCCTCGAGGCCGGGAAGCGCGCCCTGGGACCTCGGTGAAGGGGCCCTGCCGCATGCGGACGAAGCCGCAGCGGGTCCCAGCCTAGCCCTGGCGCACTTTCTTTGCCTGGGCCCAGTTTCCCACCTGACTCGTGAGGGGCTGGCCCTACTTCCGTTTAGACGGGAGCTGGTGGTCGAGTTGGGGGTTTTGAGATTGGACCTTTCTTCTTTCTGCTCAGCCTACGGGAGGGAGCTGGTCTTGCGTGTTGGCAGGGAGAGTCTGCTGCGCAGAGCGTGGCAGCCAGGGAGGTTTGAGGACAGACCCCAGGGTTTCTGTGTTTGGGGGTAGGGGGTGCTAGGGAGGGGCAACCGCCCGACCTGCCCTGCTTGGGGGAATTGCCTCCTTCCCTATCCTCAGGGGCTGGGCTGGTGAGGAAAGGGCAGACCAACCCCTCAGGACAGACACTTCTGGGGCCTCTTGTCCAACCCCTATGCCTGCACATCCCCCAGCGGCCATCCTGCTGCGGGCCTGCGAACGGTGACGCCTCCACCCCTGTGGCCCCGCAGGCCGTTCCTGGCTGGCTGCCACTGGGAGACGGGCTGGACGCAAGGGAACTGGGAGCCTGCCCTTTGCCCACCCTCAGGCCACAGGGCTCCCCAGCGTTGCCCTGTGCGCGAAGCCTCATGGTGGAAACCAGTTGGCCGAACCTACTCCTGGTACCCCGAAGTGACCAGCCTGAGCCTGCTTGCTGTTGGGATTCTGGGATGGGACCACAGGGCAGGTCGTGCTGTGGCCTGTCATTCTCAGGGACTGGAGCGGCTAAGCCTGCCCGCCGACGGCCACGGGCTCCAGAGCGACCGTTTCGGGCGCAAGGTGCCAGGAGATGGCAGCGCGGCAGCCGGGCCTGCATGTTTCATGAGGTGCAGTGAGCGGCGGCGCCTCCCTGCCTGGTTCTCGCCGACAGCTGCTGCGGGAGAGGCCGCGACCCGCGCCACTCGGCGTCCTGCTAGACGGTGCCTCCAGGGCCGCTTGGCCTGGGAACGCAGAGACCCACGACTCCCTCCCCAACCTCCGAAGCGGGAAGCCGGCCCGACCCAAGCTCACAGAGGCCTTGGCGTTCAGGCCCTGCCAGGTGGCCCCTGCACCTTGTCGTGATGTTCCAGGGACTCCATACCCTCCACTCAACCCTCGACAGCAGGAACCCCTCTCCAGTGGTGTGTGCCGGGCTCTGTGCACCCAGGGTCGCAAGTTAAGATAACGAGTCCCCGATGCCGGCACTAGCGGACCTGCGCCTGGAGAAGTGCAGTCTACCGACTTGGACCCTGTGCCGTGGGGAGTTTAGCCCCCTACGTCTACCCCCTCCCATTGACTGCTTTATGTATAAAATGGCTTGTTGGCGGGTCCAGCCCTAGAGCTGCTAAGCTGAGAAGCTTCCAATCTTGTCTCTGGAATCTTCCTTCCACTCCAAGCACGAGGGGCATCTTTGGGCATAAATGCAACCGCTGGACCTTACTATGGAGGGCTGCACAGGCACTCCTGGGGTGGCTTTTACTCTGGTGTCTGTAGCAGGAAATCACACCTTCCCCCCTCCCTGCACGCTAGCAATTTTCCAAATTTTGTTCCCATCTCTTGTGAGATTTTCTGCATGCTCTTGTTCCCAGGCAGGGCCTATGGTGCCAAAAAATGCTGCCTCTGGCACCTGATGGCCTGAGCCAGAATCTCGTCAGTGGCTTTTACTAGTTGTGTGGCTTTGGCAAATAACATAACCTCTCCTAGCCTCAGCTTCCCCATCTGTGAAATGTGAGAATAAGAATTCCTGCTTCTTGGGAAATGAATGGGATAATGAAGATGAGGGGCTTGGTCCTGAGTCCTGTGGACAGAGGGGCTGAATGCTAATGGTGATAGCTGCCAGGTTGCTCTTTAAGAGAGTTTGCTCTTATTTTTGTTTCTTCTTTCCCCACGGTGGTCATGTTGGTTGAGTCTAGGAGGAACAGATTCCTTTTCTGATTTAGTTTATCTGCCCTCATCCCCTACTTAGGTGCTAGGAAGTTTGGTCCAGGAAAGCTGGGCAGGCTGTGGGTGGGGCACAACCAGGGCCTGGAAGTCAGGAAGTTCTTAGTGAAACTTGGGGGGTACAAAACACACTTTTTATAATCTTATTTTCCCTTCTCTAAAAATATATGTATATATTTTTTGCAATTTCCCTTTAGTTTTGACATCTTGGGGAGCATATATTCCCACTGGCACAGTGGAATCAGGAATGAGAGAGAGAGGACGTTTGGGGCAGGATTCACCAGGAACAGAAGTAGCAGTCCCTGTTCCTGAATATCACTTTAGCTTTCAGCTTCCAGGTGCCCCGTCAAAAAAGATCAGCAGAATTGGCTGAATTTTCTTTGTCTTTCAGTCCAAACTGCTGTGCTTCCTCTAATATAAATTTTTCTCCCTAGTGCAAAATGCTTTGATGAATTTGTCACATGGGTTCATGCTGAACATAATGGGCAAATGTCTGCAGCCACTATTATATAGAAGGCCATAACAATCCTTCAGGCAGTTTTTTTTTTCTTCAAATCTTAATACCAAGTAAAAGTAGGGGGAGTATTCTTTTCCTTCATAGCTCTTATTGCAACAGTATTGAAATTAAATATTTGTGTAATGATAGATTAAAACCTGTTGCCCCTACCAGTTGTAAGCTTCTTGAGAACAGGGCTGAGCCTCTCTTGGCAAAAACTATAGGACCCTCCCCAGGGTGGGCAAGTGATTTGGTTATGCTGATTGGCTGGGTCCAGCTTACATGCCCACTCCTGCGCCAATCACTTTGTGGGGAAAGAGTGGCTCAGGCCTTTGGTTGGCCAGGGTCAGAGGCTCCACCCCAGAATCACCATGCTCCTCCAAGAATCCTGGCATCTATCTGGAACAAGTTCTCTGAGCTGGTGGAGGGAAAGGGTTGGTTTCCAAAGAAGCCCCTGCCCTGTGAAGTTTCTCAGGGGGCTGCTGATGATATGGGTAGCAAGTCCACTCCAACGTGATGGGGAAGGATTGGCTCTGTTGGGAGAGTCTGAAGCCCATCAGAATTGTTCCTGCAGTCATTTGTGGGGAGAGGTGAAGCACTGCCAGAAAGTCAGAGGGGAAGCTCGGAGTCTTGACTACCTGTAGGAATGGATCCACAGAGCAAGGGAGGGAATGTATTTGTACTCTCCGTTTCATTTGTGAGAGGGAGGAAGTTTGAGGCTTTAAAAAGTAGAGAGGACCCCCAGGATCAGGTAAGTTATTAATGTATTTGAGCATTATTCTATTGCACTGTGCAAGTATTGGTAGTCAAAGCAAAATGAGAAACTATTTGGGCATTTGGGTGTCTCAAGTATTTTTTTTAATTGCAGTACTGTCAGCATCTGCATGGAATACTGGACAGAACCCTGGCCTGAGACCCTCCTAGAATGGCCTCTCAGGTCGGAAAAAATGTAGAGAGTACCTATTTTGTGCCTGTGATTGCAGAGATACAGAGATAGATGGCTCTTGTTCATTTGGGTTGAGTCAAGGAGGCAGACACAGAAATCCATTACATAGTTGGAGCACAGTGCTGGAGAGGAAATCTGCAGCCTGCTGTTGAAGGGTCTTGAGTGACACATGGAGGAGTTGGCTGTAACAGTTTTTCTACCACCTGGGGACCCCTCCCTAGGAAAATATAATGTGCAAAGGCTCTGAGGTGAGATAAACTGTGGTATGCTTGATAATAAAGGAAGACCGTGTGGCTTCATAATAGCACTGGAACAGATGAGAAGGCAGGGCATAGGTGAAGAGGAAGTTGGAGAATCAAGTGGGAACCAGATCCCACAGGGCTCCATAGTCCTTGACAGGAGGGTGGGATGTTATCCTGAAGGCAAAAAGGAGCAGATGAAGGGTTTGAACAGTGAGAGATCTGGCCAGATGTGTATCTTAAAAGCCCACTCTGCCTGGAGAGAGGAGGATAGATTTGAGGTGAGTTGGAAGCAGATTATTGCAGCATCATTTGCTGAGCTGCCCAGCTGCTCCATCTATCCCTTTGTTTCTCCATCAGTCCATCAGCCTTTGTCCACTCATCTGCCATGAATTCAGGAGGCCACAGCTTGGCACAGGATATATGAAGGGGAGACATTATGGCCCCTGCCTTTCTGGAGCTGCTCTGTCGAAGGCCTCAGTTTACCCATCTGTAGGCCTAGTGAGTCTCTCTCATGATCACAAGCTCTGCAGCCAGTGCCTCGGCCTCCCTTCAGATGTCTGCGTGCTGCACAGGACACAGAGTGCTCAGGGCCTGAAGGGGCACAACCACTATCACAGATAGACAATTCGGGGAGCCAGTACAGTGAACAACCCTGTCGGAAGCTTTTAAAGTAATTGCCCCTGCCCATGCTGGCTGACTGGCTGACGGCAGCCTATTAGCCCTGAGTTGGAAATTCTGAATTGTTCCATGACAATTGAACACATGATTGGAGGCTGGGAGGGAGTTGCCCATGAAATATTTATATTTCCTCAGTGTTGTGGGCTGCTACCCTTTAGCCTGGGAACCCTGGATGTACGGGGCCAGTGGCTTCAAAGTGACTGCCATTGTTCCTGGGGGTCCTTGGGCCACCTCCATGTGGGGAGATGGGAGTGCATTTTGTGCAGTTGTAAGGGTGGTTGGGGGCCAGCACTGCTATAGCCTCACTCCATGCTGTGCACCCTGGCACTCCAGTCTCACTCCAGTACCAGAGGGGGAACAGAACCTGGGGACTTGAGATGCTCTGTGTTTATGCCTGGCCCCAATTCTCCCTGTACTCAAGTCCTCAAGGCTCCTGGGAGTCAGCCTGAGTGCGAGGGTCAGTTCTGCCCCCTTAGTATTGTGAGCCTTGTTTTCTTAGCCGTTCAATGAAGGATGCAGAGTTCTTGCCTCGCAGGGTTGTGAGGGACAGAGATGCCCGTATGTGGAGGGCCTGGCCCTCAGCCACAGCTCATGAGACCATCCTGAGCAGCCCTTGGTAGATCCTAGGGTCAGGCCAGGGCTGGCTATGGGAGCCCCTACTGGATCCCCAGGGCTTTGTGGTCTCTTTTCCTCTGCAGATGCTTTGAAGTACTCTGTATTTTTCCCTTCTCTGCAAATCTTAAATAAATATTCATGCTAGGAGGGTGTGTGCCAGCCAGGCAGGAATTTCTGGTGGGTGAGGTGCACTGGAGTCTTGGTAAGGGACCCCATATGCCCAGCCCAGGCCTCTGCTCATTAGATTGAGGCTCTGCCATGGCAGAGGAAACTGGTGGGTGGTTCCTGCCTGGCTGCCTGACCTTGGAAGCTGTTCAGGGGCGGCAGGAGAAGGACCCCTGCTGTCTGAGCCCTTGGCTTGCCAGCCTACCAGCCAGCCCAGTGAGGGATCCACTTTTCTTACCCTGAAGGTGGTATTTGTTCATCTTGCAGATGAGAAAATGGAGGCCATACTTCAGTCGTTCATTCAACAGGCAATTATGAAGTACCCACTCTATGTGCTGGCATTGGGTGGGGTGCTGGGGACTCAGGGGTGATGGACAATGCTGGTGCAATCCCTCACAGGGGATCAGATCCAAAGATGAATGAATCTTTAAAAGTGTGCAGGTTTGGAGCCATGGGAGCACAGAACAAGGAGAGCAAAACTAACCCAGTGGTCAGGGCAGACTTCCTGGAAGAAGTGACCTACTGGCTGAGCACTGAGGGTAGCAGGGGTTTACCCTGAAGCTGGGATGGGGGCAGGGCCATGACAAAGCTAGTGAAGGGCAGGTGCGTCTGGATGTTCTTATCCACCTGGGGCTAGGTGCACAACAACCTATGTGCCCTCCTGCCCCTGCTGCCATGAGGAGCCTAAAGAGGCACCAAGAAGGGTTTCCGTGGCTCCAAGGTGCTGGATTCCTTGCTGATTGTCCTCTCTGGGCTTTATTTTCTCACCTAAAATACAAGAAGTGAGGTTAGTTAAGGCAACAGGGCACATTTTTCAGATGAAACTTTACTAAGACTCCTAAATAGAAGAATGAAGTGATGCCTTGGTTGCTGTCTACTGTCCCCTGTAGCCCCTTCTGATGCAACAGACACCCCCGAGGAGCACCAGAGCTCCCTGGGCCACAGTTTGCAAACTGTAGGAGCCCCTTTAGAGGCTTTCCAGCCTAGCCTCCAAGGGTCCTCGACCCTGGGGATAGCCAAGGCAGCCTCCCTCTTTATCCCTCAGGGACCTGTTTCTTGTTTCTTTTAAATATCTTGCTATATTTGTGATTGAAGTCAGCAATCATCTATTGAATACCTACTGGATGCATGCAGAGGGGCTAACACTTTCTGAGCACCAGCTGTGTGCTAGGTCTGAAGTGGGCTCATTTTATCAGGCTATTTCCCCATCACAACTGGCTGTCAGCTCATTTTACACATGAGGAACTCAAATTGGTTGAGGCTCAGTGACATGGCTAAAGCCCCAAATAATAGTAATAATAATACCAGCTCACATGGATTAGGCCCCCAGGTGTGTGTCAGGCCTTCGCAAACATCTTCCTGTACATTAGCTCCTTTAGTTCTCAAAGCGAATCTGTAGAGCAGGGATTCTTTCCATCTTCAAGGATCAAAGAAGTCAAGTTGCAGGGAGGTGAAAGCGCTGCCTGGTGTCTGGGTTGTGTCTGGGGCTGCTCCCTCTCTCCTGACCTTTGCTGGCGAGTCTGAGGCGGTTGCAGCCATGGCCTCCAGGATAATGGGCTCCCCTCTGTGTTCCTACTGTGTATGCAGGGAAACTGAGGCCCACAGACTCACTCTCCCTAGAATGTGTCTGCTCTCTGGGGCTCCATCTGGCACCGACCTCCATCTTTCTTCATCCTGGCACCAACTATGAAATGAGAACCTGGCATCTCCCTGGAGACCTTGCCTTACTGGGGACTGTCTCTCTGTCTAGCAGCATTAATCAGGGCACATCGACCTCAACTGGTTGGGCAGAACCATCCTGGTGAGTCCAGGACACAGGGTGGGGTCAGCCCCTCCCATGGAGCCTGGAGCTGGGGGTGCACCTGTCTCCCCTTCCCTTGCCTCCTGTTGGATTCTAGCTCACCCTCAGCCCTCCATCTCAAGCCTTGAGTCTTCAAAGGCCCCCCACCCCCCTCTCCAAAACTCCTCAAATGCCTGCACTTAGGTGTGACTGTCTGAGTGACATGGTCTGGATGCTATTCTTGCCCCAGGGGGAATGCATGGTACTGAGGAACAATGGTGGCATTTCAGGCAGGGTGAAGGGACGCTGAACTTTTGGTGGATAGAGAGACTCCTACCTTGGTATACCTGCAGTGGGGCCTTGGGGCCATGGAGGATGGGGGCTCCCCCTGAGCCTTGGAGGGGAAACTTGTCTGTGCACAGAACCCAGATCTTTGCCGCATAGACAAACACAAAGTGAGGGGACGAGTCTTAACAAATGTTTGCCAAGTCCCCGGCTGGCTTGGGAGTCAGGAGTGAGCTTGTTTGGCAGAACAAAGGGGAAAGCAGCCTCCAAGGGGCCATAAATAGCAAGGAAAAGGGAGTGGCCTGGGCCTGAAGGCTCCATGAGACCTTGTCTCCAGGCTTGTGTCCTCTGCCAAAGCTGCCATCATCCTCTCCCACGTGCTTTAGGCCAGCTGGCCAGAGCTTGGACCATGTTGGTGGCAACCTTCTTGCCCCACAAGCTCCATCTCCCTGGGAGTCCCTGGGTGCTGGGTCACCTGAGGTGCTTGGCAGGCTGGGAGGTCAGTGTGACTTGTACATCCCAAGGTCCCTCTTCCTGTAGGAACCAGGAAGTTTGGCTAAAGTCAACAGTGGTAAAGTTTCCTAAGAGGCAGAGCTGGTCTAGCCCTGGTACCTGGGAGCTTGTGACACCTGGATATACTCAGGCTGGGAGGGGTCCAATACTGCCGTCCCCAGAACTGGGGGGCTCAAAGGAACCTTGTTCTTTCTGCCCAAATTCCAGACAAATATGGCCACCTACTTTTTCAAAGGAAGAGGGCAGGACAGGAGGCAGAGGGTGGCAAGACCAGACACTTTGCCTATTTGGGCCTCGGTTTCTTCACTGTAATATGGGATCCTCACCCTTGGCCAGCCAGCTCTGATCCCCCACCTTCTCACCCCCTGTAACTGTGAGCATCAGGTGAGGTACCGCATCAGAGAAGGCTTCCTAGAGGAGGTACATTCGCACTGGGGCTCGAGACCCTGGCAAGACTTCCTTCAGAGCGGGTGAGAGGGTGTTTAGGAGAATGCAGATAGGCAAGCACGTGGAGCTGGGGAAGGTGGGCAGTGTTTGGGGACCTGCAAGTTCAGTTGAGTTCAGGGTGGCAGAGCCCAGAGTGCTCATGGGGGTGAGATGAGGTGCCTTTCCCACCCCCTGGGGACCATCTCAGGCAAGGATGTCTAAGCTGGGAAATGGCCTGAGCAGGGCTCTGCTGTAGGAAGGTAGGGAGGGAGCAAGAGGCGGCTGAGCTGGTCTGGATGAGAGGCCAGTGGTGGACTACAAAGGGCCCCTGCCTTTTTCCTTTGAGCTGGGAAGGAGGTCTCCTGGCAGGGGGTGGGAAGGCCAAATTCCTGAGTTCACTCTGATGATCTGGCCTACTTAGCAAGGCTGGGCCTCCTTTTTTTCTGAATGGAGGCAGCCCAGACCCCCAGGCTCTGGCCCCTGGACCCCCAACCAGGGATGTGGCCTGAGCTCTCCATGCCCCAGTCTGTGTCTCCATGCTTCCCACTGGCTCTCCATGCCTTGTGTCCAGTATTCTTCAAGGCACCCACTCCATGGGCCCTCAGGAAGAGGAGGGCTGGCCAGGAGACTTGGTAGAGAAAGTCCGAGTGCTTTCCCCATCCTGGGCTCTGTCAGGGGCCCACCCAGAATTACTGTGGAACTATCACCAGATGTCCAGGCTTCTGCAGCTGTGTACCTTACTTTAGAGGTGAGTTGGGGCCTCAATGCCTAAGACAGGAAGGACTCAACCCCGGGTCAGGTACTTTCTTTCATTCCAGCAGCCTTGTGGGGTTCCCACCTGGCCAAGGGTCCATCTGGGCCTCTAGCATGGCAATGGAGAAACCCTCTTTAGCCACCCTCACCCTAGCCTACAAGCAGGGGAAGAGGGGCTCCCAGTGTGTGTGGGAACTGCTTTATGGGAAGGCTGGTGACTGGCCCTCCCTCCGGGAGGACAGAGGAATGCAGGCTGGGGCCTTTGTGGAGTTTGTTGCTGGGTTCTGGGTCCATACGTCTGAGTTCCCTGCTTCCTGCTCACACTTCTGTCTTGCCTTCCACTCTCTGGTGGGCCTGGGATGGTTGGAGAGTGGAAAGAGAGAAGCAAAGGTCCCCACTTCCCCAGCCACCTTCATTTAGGTGTGGACTTTTCACCAGCGTGTGTCTGAGGCTAGATCCCTTGAGTTCATTCTCTGTTCTCCATTTTGATTTGATTTTTTTTTTGTTTTATGGTATGTACTTAAGAAAAGGCCATCTCAAAGCCTTTTGGGAGAAAGTGGGTCTAAATATGTAAACATAATTAAATCATAAACACAAATCACTTAAAAAAAGACATTTTGGAGAAATGTGAATAGTTTAAAAATGGGGCAGATGCTCGGCTTCCTGACAGGTACCTGAGTTTTTATAGCAGTTTTATTTGTGATGGCCCAAAGCTGGAAACAACTAAAATGTCCTACAATAGATGAATGGTTAAACAAACTGGAACATCCATACTATGCAACACTACCCAGGAATAAAATGGAACGAACAGTTGATTCCTTTTGGCCAAGTCTCAAGGGCATTATGTTGAGTGAAAAAAAGAGCCAATCTCAAAAGGGCACATACTGTCTGACTTCATTTATGTAACACCCTCAAAATGACGGACATTTCAATGTGGAAAACAGATTGGGCCAGGAGCTGGGACTGGTGGGAAGAGAGGGGGTGAGTGTGCCTGTCAGGAGAGCAGTGTGGAGATCTTGGTGTTGATGGGATGATTCAGTGTCTGGATTTCGGTGGTGATCTCATGAGTTTACATATGTGATAAAATGACATGGAACTATATGCACACTCTATACCAATCAATTTCCTGGTTTGGCTATTGTGCTAATAAGATGTAGCCACTAGGAAAAACTGGGTGAATCTGTATTATATCAGATAAGGAAATATGGGGCAACTCCCGTGAATTTATATTATTTCAAAATAAAACGTTTAAAAATGTAAATACATAGGCAGTTTGAGGTTCTGCTTGTGGGGCGGCGGGCATGCCCTCATGGCACACCAGGAGCTGTCTCGGGACCTGGGAAAGGCAGGAGGGTGAGGGGCTAGGGCGATGGAAGGGGGAGATCAAGAGTGGCGCGGCAGAGGGAGAGCTCCCTGAGCCTCGGTGGAGCCCATCCCGGCATGGCTGCTGGGACCGACAGGCCGATCGCGGGCCGCGAGCACATCTCACAGAGCCTGGGCACAGAGGGCCCGAACTGTGCCCGGCGAGGAGGAGGCGTGTGGGTTTTGCCTGCAAGGGTTCTGACCACGTGGGGACAGCGAGGGCGCGTAGAGGCGCGGAGCTCAGAGGTACACTTGGGGTCTCCGCGCCGCCTCACTCTTCCGCGCGAGGTGCCGGGTGGCCCAGCAGCAGGTGCTCGCGCGCAGGTCCAGAGCGGCGCGTTGCAGAGCCCGCTGTGCCACCGAAGACCCGTGGAGCCGCCAGGGCCACACTCGGGCGTCTGTTCCCAGCCTCATGGTTGCCAGCAGCGCCAGCGCAGGGGCGCGCAGGCGGTGAGAGCAATGATCCAGCCACCTGGGGCAGCTGTGATTTACCCCAACCTTGGAGTCCACACGGCTGATACTTCAGGCGAAACATTCCCGCCCGCTCTCTGGCCTCCTCGCCAGTCACCCCGGAACACTCCCCTTTGCTGTGATCCAAACGGAGTTTCCCCAAAGCGATCTACGTTGATGTGGCTGCCTTGTCCCACATCTTCACCAATCCCAGACTCCAGGTCAACACCTTCAACATGAGACTGAGCTTGCCCAGCCTACATTCAAGGTTCTTGGTAATAGGATGCCGGTCCACCATTTCTGTGCACCCTCTGCTGCCCTTTCCCAGACATCTCTGCCTCCTCTCCGTGGGACTCACCAAGGACCCAGTACCAGCTTAACTGACTGCAAGGAATGCCTTTCTCCTCCTCTTCTTTCTCTTCCTTTTGGCAAACTCCTATTCACCCGTTCAGGCCCTGCCCAGATACCTCTCTTCTGAGAAGCCTTCTCTGGCCTCCCTTCCTGACCATGATTATATCTACTCTCCTGTTCTCTTGCCATGATCCTGGAGTTTTGTATTTAGCATGTCCTGTCTTTGTAGGCTTATTTTTGGTCACAGGCTTTTTGGGAGTCAGGACTATGCCTTTCTCCATCTCCGAAGCACTCTCCTTTCCCCCAAGCACAATGACATGTTAGGAGCCCAGTATGGTTTGCCACATATGTAGGGCAGGGGTTAGGGCCACCATCATTCAGACGAGGCTGGTATGAAGGTTTCAGGCTCCCAGGGCCCAGCCAGTTTGTGAAAACAAATGGTGAGTTCTGGCCTCTTGGCTACTTTGTCGAGTCATCCAATGTAATGCTCCTATTGGTTGAGTTCCTTCTGTGTGTCCCATCGAGCAAGGTTAGGTACTGTTGCATGGGCCATTTTACAGATGAGAAAACCTAAGGCCCAGAGGGAGTTACTGCCTCAGGCAGCAAGGGGAGGAATTGGGATTCAGGCCTAGGTTGGCTGATGCAAGAGCTTCCTGCCCTGGTGCTTTCAGCCTTTTCACAATCCTGGCAAGTTCAGGGGAGTGGGGATGGCAGAGTCCTAGCTCCAACCTGGGTGCGACCCCAAACCCTGCTTGGGGAGGGAGCCCTGAAACGCTCTTCCCAACTTCAGTGGGCTTTGGGACAAGGCCTCCAGAGTGTCCTGATGAGGGCTGCTAAGTGGTCTCAGGAGAACCTCAGTCCCAGCCCCAGCCCTGGTTTTGTTTCCATGTGGCTTTGGCTCAGTCAGGGCTTCCAGGAGGGCTTGGATCTGCAGATTTATTGCCGTGCTCAGGAATTTCTTGTCCACCTCAGATATGGGTGTCTGGGGGATGGCCGCTTGGACTGGGAGTAAAACTGAGGTTATCTTGATCTCCAGATGAGGTTGTATCTGCTTGTGGAGTTGCTGGGGAAGGCTCTTTGCCTTGGATCTTGCTCACGCTCTCCTTCCGGCCCCTGATAAAGAGTCCCAAACACAGGGCCGTAAAGGTGGTCATAAAAATGGAGAAGAAATGCTGGCGCAGCTGGCTTATCAAAGCGTATCGCGACGCCCGCCAGGTCTCCCTACTTCAAGTTTATTTCTCCTCCTCTGCTTTCTCTCAGAAGGTGTCTCGTAAACAGCTAAGAGGGTCATTTATAAATGTCTTCTGCCTTCCTTCTCAGCACAGGCGCTGCCGCCTTGCTGTCTTCCTGCTTGCAGGTACGTGGATGATAAAGGGATGGTCCAGGCATGGAGCACGGTGACCTTTTTCTCCCGTCTTCCAGGTGCCAGCTGAGATGAGACGTGGAAGCTGGAGGGGTTCGGCATCCCAGAGAGGGGTGAGGCTCCCAAACGTGAGTGACAGCGACCCTGGTCTTGCCAGCATCCTTCCATCATATTGGTGGGGAGCAGGGGGGTGGGCTGACCTCTGAGGGGGCACCTTGCCATGGGCTGGCCTCTGTAGTTAACCCACATCACAGAATGAATCCTATGGCATCAGAGCTGAAAAGACTTTAGAGATTGCCTTCCGCAAGTCTCTCATTATTCTAGTGATGCCCAGGGGTGGTGGGGGACACTTTCCTGAAGTGGAACCAGAGGCAGAACTCGAATATCTTGCCTCCTGACTGGGTGCAAGAAGCACAGACTTATAACCATAACAGCAATAATCCCTCCTGCATGTTTCAGGATGCGGAAGGCTTTGATGGTTCCCATTTTGTCTGATCTTTGCAGTGACTCCTTGGGCATAACATGTGATTCCCATTTTACAGATAAGAGGAACTGATGCTCACAGGTGCTGGGTGCCTGGGGCCAGCTTGCCTGGAGCCTCTCTTGACAGCTGTGTTCACTCTTTGGCCCTTCCATTCTTGACAGAGTTTTTCTTGTGGAGTTTCTTCTCATTCATTTTCAAGAGCGGCTCATGGGACATAATCTAAACACAGCTTTCGACTCCCTAGTCCTCCTACCCTAACCTCCCGAACTGTCAAGCCTACAGCTTCATGGTCATGAGACGAAGCAGAGTGGGGTACTTCCCTGGGTCTTGGTCCCACTTCCTGGGGGTCGTTTGGGATCCTAGCAGGTGAGAGGCTCATGACTGGGTTTGGCAAATCTCCCCAAATGGTGAGAAGCACTGGGGACTCAGAGTCCTGGGCGAGAGGGCCCCAGATTTTGAAGATGGGTGGGTGGGGTGGTCAGAGTGGGTGTGGGGTGGGGGGCCCTGGCTGTGGGAGCATGAGCCTTGCCTGAGTCCCTGTCCCTCTGGCAGCGCCCAGTGCTTGGCATGCAGCAGGCACTCAGGAAATGCAAATTGTACAAATTAGCTCAGCCTCGGTGGCCATGGTAACTGCACCTGCCTTGACCACAGACTGGCTTCCCCTTTTTTTTCATAGTGCTTTTTGTTAAAAGTTATCTATGTATTACACTCTATCTATTTAGAACCTCCTGCCGTGCCCCACCCGAGTCAGGTAAGATTGTTTTCACATTGGCTGCTCTTCAACCCAGCAGGACTTGGTTTTGCTCTGGGCACATCCATCTCTAGCACGAGGTAGGAACTCATTCTGCATTTCTGCACTTCCAGAGCTGATTCCTTCAGGCAGGCCGATTTCACTTGTGAATAGGCCTCCACAAATAAGTTCTCTGTGATTTAGGAGAATAGGTTCTCCCTTCATTCAGGAGCAAACAGAGGCTTCATGTGGTCTGGTGACTTCACTGGGGTTGCACAGAGAGCTGGCGGCAGATCCAAGGTTATGATCCTGGCCTAAGTGTCTCTTTTTGCCCCTTGTTTCTTGTTCTTTCCCAGAATAACTTGCTGAGTGGTTAGGGGATGTGCAGGCTGCTGTGGTGGCGACCCCTGTGAGGCCAGGTGGGGGAGGCCCTTGTGTCTGCCTGGTGCCTGTAATATATTTGAATTATCTCCACAGATGAGCCCTGATTTAGCAAACAGTCTAGAGTAAACCTAGCTTGAAGACAAATACAATTGACACTGGGCTTGAGTGGTTCAAAGGTTATTGGCACAAAGCTGTCGGCTTTGTTTAGCCAAGGGGCTGTATTTATGATGGGTGATACGCAGTGCCATCCATAACTTGCCGGCAAGAGGGGCTGACGTCGGACCAGAGACAGCTTATTTACACTGAGCCTGGAGTTTAGTTTCTCTGCTGGGACATGCAAAGGCAATTCGATTCTTGGCCCATGTTGCTTTATAGGTTGCTGGCTTAGGTCTGTTGTCATAATTTGGGTCATCAGTTAACCTCTCTGGGGAGGGATAGCACCCGTCAAGGGGATCATTTCCTGGGTGTGTGTACAGCAGGGTGAACTGGGGGAAAGGTGGAGATGTAGGAGAGGTCCTTGGGGCTATTCAAAGGATGTGATCAATGGGTTTCACATTGACCCCTAATTTAAGCCTCACATACACTGGAGTAGCAGCATGTCTGAGTCCCTGGGGCCTGGGACTTGATTCCTACCTGTATCTCTTGGATGCTGTGGCTAGTTTAGGGGAAAGGAACCGTGGGGCAGACTTGCACTGAAGAGATTCATGTGGTTGCAGTGCTAGACAGGCAGGCTTTATTGACACTGGATTCCTTGGGAGAGAAATTATCCCAGGAATGAGCAAACTGTGGCTGTAAGGAGCCACGGCCAGTGCAGGCAGAGGTGTGTGAGGTTGCTATTAAAAGCTAGCCTGTGGTTTGGCTTTTTGGGGAGCAGCAGGCAATCTGTATCAGGGCCTTACAATATGCTTCTCTTGGTGACTCATTTATGCTACTGGCTAGAATCTATCCTGAGGAAATCATCATAGATGGGGACAAAGATTCATGCACCTGGATGTTCACTGCAGTGTTATTTATAATAGCAAAAAAAGGAACAAGTTAAATGTTCAACAGTAGGAAATTTTTATTACATTAATTATGGCATCTCAATAAAATGGAATACTATAAATTGACTCAATTAATGTATATAAAGAATGTTTTATGATTTGCAAAAATGATGCTAAGTAGGAGAAAGAAATATTTTATAAATTGTCTGTAAAGTATGTTTTCTCTTGTATAAAACACAGCAGAATGTGCGTTAGCTCAGATGGCGGGATTCTGATTGTTTAATTCCCTGATCTCTTCATGGAATATATTTTCAGTTTCTACCAGAGGTATATATTACTTTTCAGCCTCAGGAAATATTATTGAATAAATAAACAAGAATCAAAGTTTACACTTCTTTGGTGGTCCCTACCCTTCTCCAGACCTCAGTTTCCCTGGGTCTAAGAGGAGATGCTGGGCCACTCTTGTTCTGCTCTGGCTTGAGTCCTGGGCTAGGAGGAATGATCCTCTGAGCCAGTGCTGGCAACGTGCCTGTGATCACCATGTCCTGGATCTAATGGGCCACCTAATTTTAGTGCATGCTGGGGCAGCTGCCTAAGCGTGGCCCCAGCTGCCAGGCAGACGGTCAGGGCAGCGTTGGCAGTATCGGCAACCTCTCTGCCAGGCTAGTGAGGTCAGAGCACGGCTTGGGACCCGGCTGGGTAAGTCACAGAGCCGTGGGGGAATTCTCCAGTGCTCATGACACAGAACATCACAGCCTGCATTTGGAAAGAAATCCACTAGCCAGGATCCTTGGATTGAGCAGATGGGAAGGGGGTGCCTTTGGGGAGTGAGGGAGAGGAAAGGCCTGCATGCTTTGAGTGCTGAGTGTCATTTTGCTGGAATTCCAGAAGTCACCCTGCTATCAGGGTTCCCAATTTATGGCTTGAACTTGTCTCTGAGCCCAATTCCATTTGTCAGCTGAGGACTTGCATGGAGACGTGAACGTTTCCCTGAAAGGTCTTGGCTGAGGGCATCTTCTGATAGTGGGCAGCTGTGGGCACTGTATCCTTCGCCAGAATAGCTGGAATGTGAGGTCTTCAGGGGTATGAGCTTGAGAACATCTCCACCAGGAAGATGGTTCAAGGGCAAATGGAGAGCAGGGCTCGGTTGGTGAGGGAAGACGGGGATGCTCTGGCCTCCTCCCTGGTCTCTTGCCTTCAGCTTTGTGTCACTTGCTTTGCAAGTCAAGTCACCTTTCTAAACCCAGCTCTTATTTGTCACCCTCACCCCCAACCCCTGTCTTTGCTCTGCAGAGGCCATGAATAAAGCCAAGACCCCTGAGTGTGGTGTTCAAGATCTTTGCCTAACTTGACCTCAACCTATTTTCCTGCTTTTTTGCTCACATACTCCCTACCCTCGCTAAACCATAGCCTGTCCCTTCTCTATTCTTGAACACACCATACATTCTCATTTCCCTTAGGCTGAAATTTTCTTCTGTGACTCTACCTCAGTTTAGTCACTGTTTATTTATGGAACACCTACTATGGGACTGGGCAAGACTCACCAGACAAACTCCTATTGAACCCTCAAGACCCAAATGTCTTTTGGTCTGACATGCGCTCATCAGCATGACCTCCTAGGTCATCCCATCTCTACTGATGATGATGTTTTATATCTCATATTCTTGGAGCGTTTTGTCTGCTTTTCCTACTGGGCCTTGGTAAGTTTCCTCTGTGCTCCTGGCACAAGGCATAATTTTCTCTAAATAGCTGTTGGGTGTCGTCATACGGAGAAGAGTCATTAGTGAATGCCAACAAAGCAAGTGAAAGGATCTATTCCCTGGAGTTGTAAGGACATGGGATAATGATAGCAAATAGTGTCAGTTTACACTTACCAAGCACGTACTATGTGCCAGGCACTGTACCAGGTGCTTTCCATGCATTAACGCATCTAGTCCTCCTCAACCCAAGAGATCAGTGTGGTTACCCCCTCATGTTACAGATGAGGAAACTGAGGCACAGGCAAGTTAAGTCACTTGTTCAGGCTCATGAAGTCAGTAAGCAGATGAGCTGGGATTTGAACCTATGCAGCCAGGCTCTCAAACTTGCACAATATTTCTTCTTTCCTACCAGGCACAGCAGTGATATTTGGTCCCTGGGAAGTGAAGGGCACCCCCGTACCTGGTGGGTCCTGGTGCTGATGGTTGTTGGCAACCTTGCAGAGGTGCATGGTGTAGGGATGGTCAGGGATGCCCTCAGGGGGTCAGGACTTTCCTGGATCTACCCTAGTGACGTACTCAGACATATTTTTACATCTCCTTCCCTTACCCTCACTGCCTGCCATGCAGGGGATGGCAGCCCCCTCTTCTTTGCCTCTCCGCAATGTGCATTTATTTTACTTACAGTTATGATGCACTTACTGCCCAGGCACTGGGGATGTAATGGTCCCTGCCTCAGTGGGGCATGGTCTCGTCAGCTGGCATGGCTTTCACATTATTTTAATCCTACATTGCCGGTCTGGCACAGATCCCAGGTGGTGCCCACCCCTGCTTGCATTTATCTCAAGCTCTGGGATGGTCTGGGGCATTTCTGAGGACCCCATGCCTTCCCCCACCTTCTATCTGTCCAGGGCTCTGTTGTGCAGTGTCTGGAGAACATCTTCAATGCTATGGAGGAGGTCGAAGCTGGGGACAGTGATTCTTTAATGAGCTGACTGAGTAGTTGAGAGCACTTCAGGAGGAGAGGGGCCTGTCTGTTTCTGAGACCCATCATGGACCATATCTGTGCTTAGTTTTCAGTGTCTGCTTCCCTACTGGGGCCAGAGTGGAGATGCCTTAAGATGAAGGAGATGAGGATGACCGTGAGCTCAGTATTTGTTTGCTGGGGCTGCCATAACAAAGTACTAAAACTTGGGTGCTTAAAACAGCAGAAATGTATTCTCTCACTTCCTGGAGGCTAAAAGTCCAAAATCAGGGCTGGCTCTTTTCTGGGGGCTCTGCGGGGGCATCGTTCCATCCCTCTCTCCTGGCTTCTGGTGATGGCCGGCAACCCTTGGCTTTCCTTGGCTTGTGGACGCATCACGCCAGTCTGTGCCTCCATCATGTGGCATCCTCCTTGTGTCTTTGTCCAAATTTCCCTTTTCTCATAAGGACACTGGTCATATTGGATTAAGGGCTAACTTTACCCCAGGATGACCTCATCTTAACAAATTATATCTGGAATGACCCTATTTTCAAATAAGTTCACATTCTGAGGTTCAGACTTCAACATGTCTTTTTGGGGACACAGTTCAACCCGTGACAGACTCCCTGAGAGAAATGCCTGGGTGCTGCTTTGTGGGATTGCTGGACTTGTGGCTCAGTTGTCCTCTTTCTCTTGAGGGGAGCCCAGGAAAGCAAGCGTGGATGTCCGGCCCACCTAGGCTTCAGCGAAAGGGTTTCCCGGCCTGGCCTCACAGCTCTGGGAGGGCCTTGGGAGAGACACGGATGATCAAAGATGGCTGAGGGGGCCGGGGAGCAGCTGAGTCTCTGAGTGCCTCTTCTGCCTCTCCTCTTAGAAATGCAAATGGCATCTGTGCAGGAATCCTTTTAAGGGATGAAAGCAGTTTTTAAAAAGACATTAATCTCCTCACTCACTTCCTTCTGATGGTTGGAGATGAGTGACAAGCCTCGTAATTGAAGATGGTGGGGCTGATAATTCGACAGTAGCCTCGGGAGGGATGTCTTGGGCTGTGAATCACTGCACTACACAGACCTGATCGTCTCCCTGATGGTACCTCCCAGGCCTTCACAGCCTCTTGCTGGCGTACGAAGATTCACACACATGTGAAGGCTTGAGTTGCCTGGTTGTTAGGGTGCGGGATGCAGCTTCCTGGCCCAGGGAATTTTTTTGGGAGCAGCTGCTGCAGTGAGCAGGCACCTTTGTGCACAGGCACCTGCTAGGTTCCGAGGGTGAGAGTGTATGTGCATAGTAGGTGTTTGATGTCTGTTGAATGGGAGCATGCGAGGCTCAGGGTAGGGCCTCAGATGCTTGGACAAGCTACACGTGGCCTCCCTGACACCCCAGGGCTCTTCTTGTCCTCCCTCACAGCAGCCTTCTTAGCACTCTCAGAAGGACCGGCCTCTCCCAGCTCATGGGGACCCACTGCCCAGGATGCTGCTGGTGAGTGTTGGTTCCTGGGGGATACTTGACCTTTCTGTTGCAAATGCTTACACCCACGCTTGTGCAAGTACACTCAGATCCCCTACTCTCGGCTGAATCTGGGGGTTGTGTGAGGATGCAGGCAGCAGTGAGTGCAGAGGAAGCCAAGGAGGGACTTATGGACCCCAGGGAGCCCCTGATGGGCCCATCATTGGCCCTGATGACTGAGGTAGGGTCGGTGTTGCTAGCACCTCGGATAGGTCCAGCCCTAAGCTGGGCTGGGTCTGAGCAGAGTGGAGATGAGTGAGAAGCCTTTCTACTCCACGTTTTCCCACAGCACTTCCGATAGAGCGTGTTGAGGGGGTCCCAGAAAGTGCAGCTCTCAGATGGGCTGTGTCCTAGAGACAGTGTGCTGAGAGGATGGGGAAGTGATTTGGGGCTGTACTCTGTGTGTGTGTGTTTAAGGGGTATTCACTAATTCATTTACTCATTCATTCATTCATGTATTCATTCTAAGGTGCCAGTCACCATGTTTAATTCTGGGGTTTCAAGGTGGGGACAAAACTGACATGGTCCCACCCTGTGGGAGCTCACAGCCTATAGAGGGAGACAGACATCAATCCAGCAATCGCACCAATAGACACAAAAGTACTGATACTGCATGGGGACAGCACTCTCTGCTGAGTTTTGCCACAGGTTTGTGACTTCCCTCTTCATGCCAGGGTATTCACACGTTTCGCTTATCTGGAGACCTCTTTGCTGAAGTGAACGCTTGTCTGTACACAGCAGAACAGCTAGCTGGGTATTTCTGACCCCCATTCACTTGCCTTTTAAACCACCTCCCAAAGTCTCCAGTGGCCCCAATGTTTTGGGAGTACAGTTTGGACATCATGGCATTGGAGGGATAGCAAAAAAGCCTTGCAGCTTTCAGAACAGCAGCAGCAGGGCAGTGAGAAGTTGACATTGCTGTTGCAGGATGATGCACCCAGCAGAGTGGTCTGAGAGGGGCTGTGGCAGTAAAGGAAGGCTGTGTCATCCAAACAGAGGGATGAGTGGGTCTGGGACCAGCCTGGGGCCAGAGTGGGAGACTGAGCGGCTAATGGGAGCAGGCTCTGCTATGGAGTGCGGGCCTGCCCAGGGGCCCCTGTGGAAGAGGTGGGGGCCAGGGCTACCTGTGGGCTTGTGCTGGTCTCAACATGGACTCTTGGCCCATACTTAGAAAGCAGGCTGTGTCAGTCACAGAGTTGAGCTCCTTAAGCAACGGCCAAGGGCAGGCCCTTCCATGAAGAAGCCTGGGAAAGGGGAGGGGAGGGTGGCTGAAATCTCTGGGGCAGTGTTAGTTTTCTATTACCGCTGAAGCACATTACCACACGCTAAGGGACTTTAAGTCAACATGCATTTATTATCTTACAATTCTGTCAGTCAAAAGCTGGACATGGTCTCCCTGGGTTAGGATCAAGGCCTCAGTCAGGCTGTGTTCCATCTGGAGGCTCTAGGGAAGAATCTGTTTTCTTGACCTTTCTAGCTTCTAGAGGCTGCTTGCATTCCCTGGCTCGTGACCTCCTCCTCCATCTTCAAAGCCAGCCGCACTGCATTTCTCGGACACCCCCTTCCATCGTTGCTTCTCCCTCTGACCAGAACTGGGGAATACTCTCCACCTTTAGGGACCCATGTGATTACACTGGGCCCTCCCAGGTAATGCATGAAAATTTCTCCATCTCAAGACCCCCAAACTTAATCACATCTGCAAAGACCCCTTTTTCCATGTAAGGTACATCATTGCAGGTTCTGGGGATTGGGTCGTGGGCATCTTTGCTTGGGGTGGGCGGGAAGCCTTCTGCCCTGGAATCTTGGCAGCCAGGGACAAAGAAGCTTGTGACTTTTATTTGACTTTGAAGGTAGGCAGTCCCCCAAGACTCAAACCTACAGAAACCACGCCCCCTAGCTAGAACTGGGTGTGGAGGACCCTTCTCCATGGGTCATTTCTGCTGGGGACACCTTGACTGTGAGGCCTGCCCCTCCTCGACCTGCCCCAGCCCCGGGGCGGGGCTCCTTCTCAGGCTTTCTCAGCAGCATGCCTCAGCTTGGGACTGCACTCCTGGTGGGGGAGGGAGCTGCGATGATGTGGGGCACACCGAGTATCCCCATGGGAGACTGTGGCTTCTGGGGACCCAGACAGGGTACCCCTTCTTTCTTTTCTTTTTCCTTTTCTTTTCCTCTTCTCTTCTCTTTCTACAGAGTCTTGCTCTGTCACCCAGGCTGGAGTGCAGTGGCATGATTTCAACTCACTGCAACCACTGCCTCCAGGGTTCAAGTGATTCTCCTACCTCAGCCTCCTGAGTAGCTGGGATTATAGGCACCTGCCACCACACCTAGCTAACTTTTTGTGTTTTTAGTAGAGACGGAGTTTCACCATGTTGGCCAGGCTGGTCTCGACCTCCTGACCTCAAGTGATTCACTCACCTCAGCCTCCCAAAGTGCTGGGATTACAAGCGTGAGCCACCATGCCTGGCCAGGACCCATTTCTGAGTGAGGAGCTGGGGCTGAGCAAATGGGAAGCCCAGGTATCCCAGGGTGCGTTTCCTCCCTGTGCCACCTCCAGATGCTGGCAGGCGCCCTCTGACCACTGTGTACCTTCTTCTCCAGGAAGGCCCTTTAGGGTGGGTGCTGACCTTCTCTAGGAGCCCTCACTCATGGGGTCTGGGATGTTGACCCATGACATGGCTATGAGGTTGCAGAGACTCCTCCAATGCAGAGGATGGGCTGGGGGAGCGCCCTGGACTGAGCGGCCTTCCCCGCAGTGCCGCGGAAGCCACACTGGAGCCTGAGGTGAAGGAAACACCAGTACTACCGATCCTGTCTTTATTTAACATTTTGGTATTCTATTCATCATAGACTTTTGCATTAATTTTGATTTTTAGAAATACTGTGTGGAAATATTGTTCGTCTTGATTCCTGAGTTTTTTGGCTCCCTTAGCTTTTGTGTTTCACTTGCTCGCCCTAGTCCTGGCCCCCTGCCTCCCAGGACAGAGGAGGGAATCTCCATGCCCCGGAGCTGACTCTGGCCTCTGGTCCTCTCTCCAGAGGAGGAAGGCGAGAGTGAGGTGGGTGTTCAGGAGAGGACGGGCTGGTGACATGGCGGTCTTGGTTTTTCATGGGATCTGCCGCAGTGACCTGGCAGGCATGAGCATGGGCTGGGCTGAGTAGGCCCTGGGGGCAGGGGCTTTTCCTGCATCTTCCAGCCCAGCTCCAGGGGAATCCTCTCACCCTTTGTGGGGTTGGAGGCCCTGCCTTGGAGCATCTGGCTGCCTGGGACTAAAGACACCTCCCTGCTGGGGTGGGGAGAGGCCAAGGGGCATGGCTGTGGAGTCTGAGGGTAGGAGAGGAGGCTCTCTGAGCTGGGGACCCCGGCAGCCAGCCCCGGCAGCTGCACGTGTATCCGGGTGGCCGAGGGCCGTGTCGTGCTGGGTGTCTGACTGCAAGCCGTGTTGGCAGGGCCTGGGCTCCTGGGCCTGATGCTCAGCACGCTGTCAGCACTCAGCAAATAATAAATAATAATAATATCTCCAGCATGTTTGGGAGCTCGAGGAGGGAGGGAACACAGAAAACATGTGTTCTGTCTCATGGCGGGTGCCGGGAAGCTGAAGTCTGCTCTGTGCCTCTCTGGCTGGAATTTGGAGGGAGGCACACCCCCCCTCCTAGCTGCAGCTTGGGACACAGGGAGGGCAAGCCAGGAGCTGGCACCTGTGCTGCTGGGAACACAGGGCTTGAAGAGGGTTGCCTGGGGAGGTGCCCTTGAGCTGTCCTTTAGAAAGAGCCTGGACTGTCCTCAGATGTCCTCTGGGATTTGGATAGTTGGACTTGGACTGAGATCCTGGCTCTGCTCCTTCAGACAAGTCACTTCACCTCTCTGAGCCTCTCAGTTTTCTCACTTACGAAAATGGGAGGTTACAGCAACTGTTAGAGTGGGTGCAAATGGTTGGCACTGCTGGCAGCGTCTCTTGGGCATCAGTGTTGCTGGTCCTTCGTGTGAGGCCTGAGCTTGATCCCGTGGAAAAAGACCATGAGGAGCAGGACTGTGTAGGTGGCTGACACTAGCAACTTGCTCCAATGCAGCTGACACCCACTACTGTTTGTTGATTGACTGCGGGACCCAGGAGCTTTCAGGGGGCAGGGGATGGAGGTTGAGTGCTTGATGTCAAAGCCCTCTGGGGACTTGATGGCTCAGTGGGAGTCTCCTGGGTGACTCCTGCACCTGGGGGCTCAGCACCACATCTTGGGCTGCAGCTCCCAGGCTGGGGGTCAGATGGGAATGCTGTTGGGCTGACACAGCAAAGGCTTGGGAAGTGCCCCAGCACAGCCCTCATGACTCCATCTCTCCCTAGCCTGCTTCCTCAAGATGTCAGGGAGGGACTGGAGTAGTAGTAGCACAGGTGCCGCTTTCTATCCAGTGAGGCTGAGTTTTCCCCACCTGCTCAGCCATGAAGAGCCCCAGGCAACTCCTAGAGGGCACCTTACCGTGCCCCTGAATCTGACTCTGTGGCTGCTCTCTGGGTGAGCGAGACCCGGGGAGCAGATGTGCAGAGGTCCTTGAGAGGTGGCCCCTCTTGGGTGCAGAGGCCGTGGGGCCTGTGCAGCCTCCCTGTGAGATGACTGTCTCCCACAGCCCCCTTTCCAGGGCCCTGTAGCTCCCCTTCTCTCCACTCCTTGGTCTCCAAGTGGGCGTTGCCCCTACTTACCAAGAGCCTCCTGCCTCCTGCCCTGAGGGGTCGGCTCCTCCTGGGTGGGCCAGCGAGGCCTAGACGGTCCCCTTTGCCTGGCTCAGGGAGGTGCCACAGGGGATGGGCCACTTGTCAAATGCTGTTGTTTAATTTTCTTTACTCAGACTCTGCTTGTTCCAACACCCTGCAATGACTCGGTGTTAACCGAGCACCAGGGACTATAATTATCAGGGGTTGAGAGACAAGAATCTCCTGGTGGTGCGGCAGCTGCAGGCAGGAACTGCAGCTTGATCTGCCCCTGGAGAGGAGCTGCTCCAGCCTGACTCGTGTCTGAGGAGCCGCCGTGGTTCACACCCTTCACCCCCACATTTGTCTGCAGCTCCACAGGGATGGTGCGCTCCTAGGGTCGTGTTCAACCTCTGTCGGTGGGGCAGACATGGGATGTGATTCATATAGAGTGTGGCTGGCATTGTTCCTGAGCATCTGGGAAGGACAGGCCCCTCTTGTAGTTTTGCAGATGTGCAGAGGCTTCCGCTCTGAAGGAAGGGCAGCCCTGACTGCATGGGTGCCCAGGAGGGGGGTTGCAGGGTGCCCACAGCCCGTGAGGGCGCTTTGCTCAGCACAGGTGCAGACTCTTGCATTGAGTCAGGAATCATTTCCCTGGAGTCTAGTAGGACAGACCAGACTCAACAGCCAGGATTTTGGCTATGAAGTTGGGGTCAACTGGTCACATGCTCTGAGTGCTTAAAAAACACCAGTGAAGGCCACCTCCAGATGTACGAACAGTCATTCAGTGTCTTGGTTGATCTAGGGGTCTGGGTGCTCTCCTGGGGCTGGGTCCCCATTATAAGAGGCACAGGCAGCCTGGTGCTGTGAAGATTGGGCACCTTGTCATGTTGGGGTGGGGGGCGGGGCGGGTGTGCTCTCAGAGCTGGGGATGGTCTGGGAGGGGTTGCTTACCTGGGTTCGGGTATGGGAAGGATACGTGTGAAGAGGTGGGAGCAGCTGGGCTCAGCTTTGGGGAGGAAGGTTTGGGCTCAGCTGCTGACTGTTGGATGACCCAGAGTGGAGAGAGTTGGGTTGTTGGAGACTGACCCCTGGTCATCGGGGGTTTTGGCAGGCAGAGGTAGGGTAGCTGCTGTTGACATGTGGAGAGATGATTCCTACCTGAGGAGGGGCTCGGGCGAGATCTCTTACCCTGACTGAAGAGTCTCTAGCTCCGAGGCTAGCCCTGGATCTGCCACTGACTGGCACCTGCCCTCTGGGTAGGTCTCTCCCCTCTCTGTGTCTGTGTTCCTGCCTGGGGCAGGATCTAGGGGCCTGATTCCTCCTGGATTTTTCTTGTGGATCATATGAGGGGACATGGGGAGCGGGGTGCAGGTGGGGGCTCTGGGAGCCTTCTGTGCCTATAGATGCAGCCATAGGATGCAGGCACACTGAGCCAGGGTGCTGCGGAGGTGTGGAGGTCGGTATTTATGGATGGAGCACTTTCTCCTAGGACTTCTGGTTCTCCAGTGAGGCCCTGAGGGCATAGGAATGTGACCATCCCATGCATGTCTGTGCTCTTGGGGCTGGTGTTGGGACCTGGGAATATGGGAGCCATCTGAGGTTGCAGGGCTGTGGGAGGTGAGGCCCTCACTGGAGTCTCCTGGCTCAACTCCCATGAGCACTGCATTGGCTCAACTCCCATGAGCACTGCATTGGCTCAACTCCCATGAGCACTGGCATTGGCTGAGCACACAGTAGGCCTTTCCTCGGTCAGCACATTCAGTGGGGTCTGCCAGGAGCAAAGTCCCAGGTGCCAACGGAGTGAGTCTATTTTCTGTGAGCCAAAGATGGGCTTCCCAAAGGTCTGCTGGCCTTCTGGGCTTGCTCCAGGGCAAAGGGTTGGGATCTGGGGAGGAAGGAGAAATTGGAGCTCACAGGGAGCATCAAAGGGCTGGTGCAAGGTTTATTGGGGCCTTTACTGCCCTAGTTTTCATTATTTACACCCTGTTGGTTCTAGGAGCTCCCGTTAAATGTGTAATAAATATAAAAATATTTTACAGGCCAGTGAAAATTCCACAGCAAAAATAACTCTATAAAGAGGGATTTCGCCCTGCTCTGCCCGCTGCCGAATTCTGTGTGGCATTCCTCTGAGCCTGTTGGCTGGCAGCAGGGCAATGAGGTGGCAGGGTTCCCTCGTCATGGCAGGGGGCATGGGCTGGGTGTTTAATTAGCCCCTTTACCAGCCTGTGAACGAGCCGCTCCTCGTAGGCTGAGCCTGCCAGCTCTCCCAGGTGGCGGTGTGTGGGAGTGGGCTGCCGTTGGGCCTGGGTCTCAGGTTGGGCTGTGGAGGTCTGCGATCCAGCAGCAGGGAGGAAGGGCAGAGGCTGGAGCTGCTCTCCTGGCGCCTCCTGGCCCTTGCTGGGCAGGCTGAGGTGTGGCCAAGGAGGCGGGAAGGAAGGGTGGTGTTGAAAGACATTGCAGAGCAGTGATTTGGAGCAAGGGCTCCAGGGTCAGACTGCCCGGGTTCCAGTCCTGCCTCTACCACTTAGCTGTGTGACCTTGGGCAGATGTCTTGCTCTTTCTGTGCCTGATTCCTCCTTTGTGAAACCCCGTCTCACTTGATTGTTATGAAGCTGCTCCAACCTAGGATGATCCCCCTGCCTTGGGAGTCTGGTCCTTCTCCCATAGGCTTTGGCCCATCCGGTTGGCATCCCCCAGACCCCTAAACTACTACCATTTGGAGCTGGATGATTATAAGAGACTCTCATACATAATTGGTCTCACCCCTGCTGCCTGTGCCTTTCCTGCTTCTGCTCATCCTGACTCTCCAGGGAAGCCAAGTCAGGACTGGGGAGGACTGGGAATGGAGTGGCAAAATGTGGAGGCACCATCTTCATCCCTCGTGGGCAAGGTGGGGGAGGGCTGCAGAGTGCCATCCTGCCTATGGCCACCCCATGCAGACCGGCAGCTTCAGCACAAGCCCTTCAGTGGAGGAATGGGGGTGCTGGTGCAGGGAGGCTGATGTGAAAGCCAGCATCCACCGGCCTCGGCATGTGCCAGACTCTGTGCTTTCCATACACCAACCCCAGGAGGGGTGCTGGTGTGACTCCCATCTTAGAGATGGGCCTGCTGCTGCCAGGGAGGCCTAGCAGGGAAGTGGTGGGAATGGAGGAAGCCAGGGTGGTCTCACCACTGGGCCACCCTGCCCATCTCCAGGTTGGGTGGAGGCTGCTGTGTGCTGGCAGTGCAGCGTCAGGGCTGCTCCCAGTGCTCTGTCCTCCCCCGTGTGGCCAGACCTCCCCGACCCCTCCTTCCCGGCATGGCCAGGGCTCCCAGACCCCTCCTCTCTGAGTGCTCAGTCTCTCCTTTGCTTTGCTTTCCTGAAGAAAGTGCCTTGGAAAGCCAGCTGTGAAAGGGATGTTGTTACAGAAATTTCCTTAAATCTGCTGTAAATCTATAGAGATGGTAAATCATTCCTAAATGTTAGTACTTAATTTTAGTCACAGATTTAGCCTCCTGTTAATAACAAGGAACCCCAGAGTGAAAGTCAAAATGTATGTTTTGATCAGGGTGCTCTACTGCATTGCCTTTTCCTCCCTTAGAGGTGGGGGTGACAGAGGGACCATGTCACAGATGAGGAAACAGAGATGCCGAGGAGATTATTTGATCACTAACATCGCAGTGGCAGGAATAATGGTTTGCCACAGTCTCCAGTGGGTGGAGTGCATTCGTTTTGGTTCTGGGGCTGCCTTGGCTCTCTGAGTGGCCTGGACCACAGGCAACAGGTTGCCAGCCCAAAGAGTTCCCCTCTCTGCCAGCATGGCCAGCAGTGTGGATGCTGGTGTTTGGGGCAGTGAGAAGTACAAGCCGTGTGGCCCTGGCAAGTCTCTGCCTCTTGGGCTTGGTGTGCCCACCACAGCCTGGAGGATCTGATGTGGGTGCCCACCAGGCCCCAACCACTGTGACAGACAGCACAGGTGCAGTTCTGGGACCTCAGCAGGCCTGGGAATGCAGAGAGGGCCTCAAAGCTGCTGGGTTTGGCGGGCACATCAAAGGCGGCATGGGCAAGGGCCTCCAGTAGGGCTTAGGGGCTGAGGGGTCTAAGCCCCCTCAACGTGGGGGTTCTCCCTTCTTTCTCCAGGGGCCCTGCCATTAGTCCAGAAGCCTCTTGCTCAAATTTGCAGTCCAGGCCCTGCTGCTGTCCATCCTTGAGGCTGGTAGGTGTGCAGGCCCAGCATGTTTTAGGGGCTGCGGGGCAGGGCAGGGCAGGGCATATGACTGACTCTATGTCTTCCTGTCCTCCTGGCCTGATCTGCTTCTTCATGGCAGGACAGGGGCCAGGCTGGAAGAGGCTCCCCCTTGGCAGGCCCTTCTTTGGCTCTTCTGGCCCTCTGAGCTCTTTCCCTTCTGCCAGCACATGCCTTTGGAGCCATCGACCTTGGTATAAAAAACTGTGCTTCTGGCCGGGCACAGTGGCTCACACCCGTAATCCCAGCACTTTGGGAGGCCGAGGCAGGTGAATCACCTGAAGTCAGAAGTTCGAGATCAGCCTGGCCAACATGGTGAAACCCTGTCTCTACTAAAAATACAAAAATTAGCTGGGCGTGGTGGCAGGCGCCTGTAATCCCAGCTACTCGGGAGGCTGAGGCAGGAGAATGGCTTGAACCTGGGAGGTGGAGCTTGCAGTCAGCTGAGATCGCACCATTGCACTCCAGCCTGGGGCACAAGTGCGAGACTTCATCACAAAAACAAAACAAAACAAAACACAACAAAACAAAAAAACAAAACCCAAAACAAAAAAAACCACCCACAACAAAAAAACTGTTTCTATTGCTGTGAGCAAACCAGGCCAGATCCTTGAAGGCTGGGATCTCTGTCTTTCCCTCTAGACACGTGGGCTGGGATTAGGGGGCATTATAGAGCATTGGGATGAAATTGTCCAAATGGAGCACACAGTCCATAGTTAACAACAGCCTTTGCCCAACTCCTCTGCCTAGAGCCAGCACACTTCAGCAGAGAGCCCCAGGAGAGGTAGCTGGGTCTCTGAGGCTTGCTGCTTAACCTCTTCAGGAGCTGACCACAGGTTTTTCCAGCTGTGGTTTAGGAGGGTCATGGTCCTCCCGAGGGGACTGGGGGTCTAGGGGATCAGCTTAGGGTGAGAGCCAGCCTCACTGTGTTGTGTGCTCTGCCTCACCCTGCTCAGGCTGTCAGGGGAAATGGCCATGCTGGGCATTGGGACCTCAGCTTTTTAGAGGGGGCTTCCTGTGGCTTAGCTCCCTGTCCAGTGGAGACAGTGACCACATTTTCTTCCCCAACAGTCCAGTTCCCCATTGCTGTTCCTAGGACAAAGTTTTGCACCCTCGTCCTAGAGGATGCTGGAGTGACGCCGTGGGCCTGCAGGGTGGAGATTTCCAGGCCAAAGCCAGTGGCTTACTCTGCCCAGATGATCTGGCCCTGGCTGTGGAGAGAATGGCAGTGTGAGCTGTGGTAGCCACCTTCTGGGGCCATGGCCGCCATGCAGAGAAGGCCTGAGTGGGGCAAGAGCATCACAGGAGCTGGCCGGGCTTCTTCACTTTGCTGGAAGGCCACCATTGTTGCAAGGTGTTATGGACGGAGAGTCAGAATTTCACACAGGTCATGGCTGCTGAATACCTGCCCACCTCCTTTGTCTCTTGTGGGGGCTGCATAGGGGCTCTCAGCTCTGTGTGTTGCTTGCAGAGCCTCTCTGCTTTGAAGATGCAGACTTAGCCTCCCTGGCCCCGGCAGGCAGTCTTTAATCCCTCCTTTGTGTCGTCACTGGTTGGGGTGAGAGTTCATGAAGGAAGAGAGTACGCGGGCTATGTAATTAAGTCGCATGCTTGGCACAGAGACCTGGTTTTAATGCACGTATCTCATTTGCTGGCTTTTCCAGGCCATTGTCCCCAGCCCAGGCCCATGGACTAATTACAAGGTATGGGGCTCTGTGGTGGTTCTGTGGGCCCTGGCTGGTAGTGCTGAGTTGTGCCTGCTCTCAGGCTCTGTGCTGGCTGTGCTGCAAGGGGACATTGCCCACCTGCTGGAGGTGGCCTCAATGATAGCTCTGCTGTGACTGGATCATCACTGGGGGAGATGTTTGAATCCTCCCAAGCACTGTCAATTTGGGCTGGCTTCTGAGATGGGCTGCAGCAACCCGTGGAGAAGAAAAAAAGGCAGAATGGGGAACAGAGCTCCCACCAGGGCTCTGCGGTAGGCGTGAGGAAGTGCATTCCAGGAGGTGGACTCTCCCCGTTGGTCGTGGTGTGGTCGTGGTGTGGTCGTGGTGCAAGAGCACTTCTGTGGAGCTGTTGCTGTCAGACACATCTGCCGAGCCTCTCTGTTTGGGGCTTTGTGGTCCTGCCCCTGCTCCTGGTCTTTGGACTGTGGAGGGGACTCTGGTGTTCCCCAGAGGCAGATACAGAGGTTGCACGTGGGACTCACCATCAACAGCATGTCACGGACGAAGAGCCCACCATGTCCCATCCCCGGTTGTGGTGCATTACAGTAATGAAGTGTGGATCCCCAGCTCTACAGAGGGGCGTGGGTGTGCCACCCACGTTCATCACATGCAGGGAGCCCCAGTGCCCTGAGCATACTGTACAACAACAGCAGCTCTGGGGGGGCCTGTCTTTGGTTCCCAGTGAGTATGTTTGTCACCACTTGCATTGCACTACACATCACCTGCCGTTTTACTTGCCTTAGATTTAGAATAGATTTGAGGGGGATGGTTTGCATGACTCATTTCTTCAGAAACAGTATCCACCACATTTTGAATAATTTTTTTTTCTTTTTCTCAGATTTGTCCCCAGGAAACAGGAGGTATTCAGGGTTATTTGGCTCCCGAGTATGCCTGGAGTGGAGGAAGCTAGGAAATGCCGCGTGGAAGTGCCAATAACAGCTTTGCCATCAGCGTTTCCTCTCCAGAAAAGCGGTGGGGTAAATAATAGCTAACATTTCTGAGAGCCAGACTGTGCCAGGCTCATCTCCCTTGATGTGTGTTATTTTAATCATCAGTCAACGTCTTGAGGTAGGGACTATTAGGAAACCTATTTATAGGTGAGGAAACTGAGGTACGGAGAGGTTGACGTGTCCCATATCACACAGCGAGGAGGTGATGGTCCCGGATTGGGAAGGGGGATGTCAGCTGCCAGACCCTCTCCTGTCTCCACCAGGAAGGGCTGACCAGCATCCTCACTTGCGGACCCTGGTTACCCAGAGCCACAGAGGAAGTGTGCAGGGGCAGATTCCGGCCACGTTGGCCAGGATAGGTGTTGTGGCTCCAGAGAGGGAAGCCCAAGCAGAGTCCTCTCTACTCTGAATCCACCTGACCACCAGGCCCAGCTTTCCTGCCCCTCCCCTGGCTGCCTGCCTCCAGCAATATCAGGTGCAGCAGGACTCCGAGAAAGCTTTGAGAGTGGAGACTAACTCTGTTTTAAAACCATGAGCCCCCCAGCCTCAATCCAGCAAGGAGCAGTTGGACCCTACAGTGTGCAGAAGGTATTCCTGCCTATGAAATGGCCGGTGAGCTGTCCCCATGCCAGATGACAGGCATTGGCGGTGTTGTGGGGAGGCCCTATGACCTGTCAGTCACACAGTGGGCTGCTGTGTGTGTCTCAGAGAAGAGCTGCCACAGACACAGGGCAGGCCCCACCAGAGAGCCGTGTGATTCTGGGTCCCGCATGGGTGAGCACCTCTGCTGAAGCAGGCAGGCTCTGTCTGGGATCTGTGGTCTGCGTGGGAACCCTGGCCTCACTGAGCCAGGCAGAAGGTCTTTTTCCGGCCGTCTGCCCCACAGGACCCAGCCCAGGGCTGCCGTGGGGCCTCAGTAAATGCTTATTCCACATACTTACTTTGGAGTTCAATGAAAAACAAATAGTGGACAATCCCTGCTCTTGCACAGTGGCTAAGTTCTCAGTGGACTTTGATGGGCAGACCCTCTTCATCCTCACGGTGGCCCAGCAAGAGCACCCCACCTCACACGTTCTTGCCAGCCTACCCTGTCCCTCTGGCCTCTGTACCTTTGCACATATGGTTCCTTCTGCCTGGCCTGCCTAATACCTACTTGGCCTTCAGCTGCTTACAACAGGCTGTCTCTCCTCCAGGGGCTTTCTCTGATCCCCACAAGCCTGGGGTTGGTGGGGCGATCTCAAGGAAGCAATGATCACACTGTGCAAAATAGGCAAACAGGCAGTTCCACCTCCCTCAGAGACGAGGACTGTCTTGTCCTTACTGTCATGTCCCTAGCATGTCATATGATAATAATGAGTGACAATAACGATAATGATGATGATAAGCACTCAGCCTGTGCCAGGCACTGTGCACAGCATTTTTCCGATGTTTACATACTTACTTCTCATATTACTGTGAGGCAGCTACTCTTCTTATTGCCATCTGGCATGTAGGACACAGGCACAAA
Organism: Hylobates moloch; assembly: GCF_009828535.3. Classification (NCBI taxonomy): domain Eukaryota; kingdom Metazoa; phylum Chordata; class Mammalia; order Primates; family Hylobatidae; genus Hylobates; species Hylobates moloch. The sequence continues at coordinate 112,251,614 of NW_026652281.1, forward strand.
GTGTCTAGCTCGGGCAGTCTGTCGGGGCTGCTCTTAACGCTAGGCCAGGCCGCATCTCCGGGGTGCTCCGGAGCGTGTGATCTGTATCTAGTCATTTTGTCTTTTTGTCTCCCTCTTCACATGAGGGCCAAGGGTAAAGGGTGAGGGGCTTGGCTAAGGGCATGTGACTGGTAGGAACAGTAGGGGTCTCCAGACCACATTAGACCACAAGCTCTTTGAAGGCAGGGACTTGGACCAGTTTGTCCTTCTGTGTGTCACTGGCTTTTGGCTTGGAGCCCGGGGCATAGAAGGTGCTCATTCCCCGTGAATGACATCCAGGAGTTTTTGATTTCCTGGCAGTGACATCCCTGAATCTCACACCAGGAACCCCTGCAAAGAGGTGTTTGGGTTGATGGCTGTCAGAGGTGGCCTTGGCGGGCAGGGACAGCAGTCTGGGGGTGTGAGGCAGACGGAGGACCACCATGGGCTACACCTATGATCCTGTCTCTAGCCTCCTGGAGGTGACTCTGCCCCTCAGATGGGGCCCTGAGTTCACCTTGGTCTGAGAGCAGTGCTGTCTGGGAACACCTGCAGGGATCTGGGGCTGGAGACTTCCATGCAGCCCCCTACAGGAAAGGAGGTGCCTGTCTCAGAAGGTGAGGCTTTGTTTTCCCTGCAGCCTGGAGTGAGCTCCTCGTCGGCTGGGAGGCCCCTCCCGTTGTGAGCAAACATGGGCTCTGTAGGAGGTAGCACGGTGGTATGGCCTTTTGTTGGGCACACCTGGCTCAAACATCTTGCGGGCTGGGAGTGACTCTATCAGTCCCTCCTCTCTGCATAGCAGCACGGAGTCATTCCGAACATTCTCGTTTGGGCTCTGACAGCTGTGTCAGCTGCTGGCCTCACTCACAGGCAAAAGGCACGTCGAAAGTAGGGTTTAAACCTGTTACTTGCTGCCGCCTTCCTGCCTGGCTGGGTCCTGCTGCCCTGGCCCCAGCTGCACGTCTTTCCTCTGCCTGCCTTAGTGCCAACATCCAAGGCCCAGCTCACCATGTGTTTCCCCATAGCCCCTAGACACAAAATAACATCCCGTACTACACGCACTTTCCTCCAGAACCCTTTATAAATAGTCGTTAAAGAATTAGAATCACCAGGTTAAGTCAGTAATACCAGATTGCCCGGGTGGCAGGGAGAGGCACACTGACCACAGCGAGCTTGGACCGCCTCATCATTTGTGCCAAGGTCAGCAGCAAGCCAGAAAAAGGGCAGATCAAAGGTTGCTGTCATTGGCCCTTGAGCCTAGAATTGAGAAATCCATAACTGACCTGTTCAATGAAATTATTTTCAATAACTCTCTTTTGTGCTAATAAGTCACGTCGTCTTCTGAAAACTCAAGCCTTGTTCGCCTTAGGCTTGTTATTAAAATAATAATTGGGGTGTCGTCTCCCCTTTGTAAACTAGCAGCACAATGGCTGTTAAATAGAAAAGAGAACTGTAATTTATTTTAAGATTCAGGGATTTTGTGTTTGCAAATAGGCAGCAATTATGAAATGAATACTGTAATTATAACCACTCTGGAAAGACGAATGAGGTGGTAACTAGCTGAGATGTGTTTTCTGGTTAGAAAATATATTATCTCAGTTCTGAGCAAACTCTGCTGGGCTTCCTGTCCCTGGGTCTTTGGGCGCTGAATCAGAGAGTGATTAAAAGTCTGGGAAAGCTCCCTCTCTCCCTGATTTGCTGAGGGAGAAATGCTGGCCTTTCTCAGATGAGCGGGATGTTCTCTCAGAAGTCAGGCCGGGTGAGGGGCTCAGCAGGAAGACTTACAGCCAAAGCCAGAGAGGGGAAGTTATCCACTCTGCTCTCTTCTTTTGTCACTGGTGACAGGGCTGTGTGGCCTGTCCCCAGCCGTGTCGAGCTGGCTGAGCTGTGTCCTCCAGCTGTGCAGAGCTACCCCTCATTTGGTGTCTCCCTTGGGCTCTGCCAGATCAGACAGATCCTTGCTGGAGATTCACGCCCTGGAAAGCATGACCCTTCCTCCTTATTTCCCTTTTGGGGAATAATCTGGAACCCACGATTAGATCCCTCAAAATCAGTTATCTTTATCTGGTGATGTGTTTTTCCAAGAAACACTTCTAATGTTTGACTTTCTTCAGGGCATCCTTAGAAACATCTCAAGACTTGCTGGATGTTTGAAGGTCTCTCTGGATTCCTGGCAGGTGGTCTGATGCTCGAAGGTTTCCCACAGCTGGATGGGAGGGAATTCAGGTATGCTGAACATTGACATGTGACTTGTCTGGAGGAACTCAGAGACAGAAAATAGGACCTAGTGTTACAATTCACAGGTCTCTTTACTCAGCGTGGACCCAACCTCAGGATCCTGTGGCTCTTTTAATAGATATCTCAATTGGAGCCAAGGTTTAAATATTTGAGAAAAATGAGACTCAACACAAGTGTGAAGTGAAAAGGACATTGCTACCTTGATTAAGAAACAAATCAGCAAAAGTAAAATTCCTTAGTAGACAGTCAGCTCCTTGAGGTGAGGATGCGTCTGCTCCGTTCATTGCTGCTTCCCCAGCTCCTGGAACAGTATCTGGCTCAGAGAGTCGGTGAATAAACAGGAAAAAACCTCAATAATAACTGGGTTTGCTTGAAATCTTTCCTGTTGGAATGATAAACGCATCTTGGATTTGTGGTTAGGGCCCAAGCTCTCCTGGAAAACACTTCTTCTTTGGAGAAAGCAAAAGGACCTGTGCTCCTCAGGTAGACCTCCCAGTTCTGTTGCCTGGGAGGTTGCGGAAGCAATCCTGCTGATTTTTCAGGGTGCTGATTTAGTGAGGATCCTGTTGTGGGTTGTTCTTCCATACTTTCCAGTCTCTTTGAGTAGTATTGGCATCAGTGGCCTAATATGAACATTAGCTGGGGTTTCTGCCTTAGTCATGTATGTCTAAATGTGTCTGTATTTGTTTATGTACACAAATAGCAAAGATCAATATATTCTGATAAATTAAAGCATTTTTTTTTTTTTTTTTTTTTTTTTTTTTTGAGACGGAGTCTCGCTTTGTCGCCCAGGCTGGAGTGCAGTGGTGCGATCTCGGCTCACTGCAAGCTCCGCCTCCCGGGTTCACGCCATTCTCCTGCCTCAGCCTCTCCGAGTAGCTGGGACTACAGGCGCCTGCCACCGTGCCTGGCTAATTTTTTTGTATTTTTAGTAGAGACGGGGTTTCTGATTACAATGGCCACCGGCCGGTTTTTTTTTTTTTTTTTTTTGAGAGAGGTTTTGCTTTGCCAGGTTGGTGCAGTGTACATTTTAAGAGTACCATAACAGGGTATGTTGTACTGTTTGCTCATCTGAGATCATGTCAAATATGTAACTGAGTGCATGTCGGTCATTTTCAGGGATGCAAATGGGGTTTGTGTGTTTTCCACTGATGTGTTAAGCCAGAGCACTGGGTGCAAGGCAGCCGGGTCTGTTGAATACAGAACAGGACTGTGTGTGTGTGCATTTGAACCCTCCTTGGTCCATGGGACTTGTGCTCTGAGGCTGCAAATCAGTATGTCTGTATTTCCTCTTTAAATTGGACTTCTAGAGAAGAATTCCTATCTGGGGTTAAATAACTGACTTGGCATTGATTGGGACAGGCCTGGTCTTCTGTGGGTGTGGCTGACCCTAGGTGTGGACATGGGAGTCTCTGAGAGGCTTTGGATGAGCCTCCTCCACCCTCACACTGACCAGCTGCTGACCCTGGGTTCTTAGGGTCTCACTGCCCCGTGAGTTCTGGTAGCAGAGATCAAGGTTCCCAAGCTTTTTCCTTCTTTGCAATTCTCACTGGGCTGGCGTGAGTGCTCCTAGTGAGGGGCCTATTGACCCATGGCTCTCTCCTCTCCAGGGCAGATGTGCTGCCAGAGCAGAGGAGTTGTTTCTGAACACCCAAGCTGTGGCTGGGCTGAATGGCGAAAATAAACACACACACATCCTCTCAGTCACCCGGCTCTTTTCTTCTCCATGGGAGTGCTCAGGGTTTCAGCATCACTAATATGCCTATTGTGGGCCCGATAAATGGGAAAGAGGCATTAACAGGCTGCAAGGCCTCACGGTGACAGAAGCTGCCTGCAGAATGCACTGCGGGTTCGGACTGGGGTGAGTCACCGCCAGCCTGGGAAATGCACTGGTGATGATGGATGGCCGGGGTGCTCGGATGTGCCCCTGACAGTATTTGCACAAACAGGGAACTCAAAGGAATGGGTTTTTTGAAGAGCTTATATAAGTCAGTTGGCAATGCACAGATACCCAGCTGTGTGGCATGACAGGACAGGGCTTTGCGTTCCTGTTCAGAAACAGGTGACTTTCAGAACCAGTTTGCCTGTGTCAGGACTTGAAATGGTTTGCTCTGCGCTTCTGTTGTCATAACCCCCCTTTTCTCTTTGCCTTTCTCTTTATAAAAACTTTCTTTGCAAAGGGATTCTCATAACTGGGACAGTAGGGCTACTGTTGCTTCCAGCAGCTGCCCAAGGGGTTTGCTTTTCTTTGGGACTCTGACTTCCTTGAAAGATGCGTCAGGGAGGGAGTGGCAGGTGTGTGTGGCTGGGCGCTCTGAGAGGTAGTGGGGGGAAGGGGCAGGAGTTGGGGGGCATTGCTGGAAACGAACTTTACCACATTCCTGGGGTCACCTCCGGTGTCTGTACTGGCTCTGGGGTATAGAATGGACACAGAATAACCTCACATCCACATAGCAATTTGCCAGTCCCTGGCACGTAGTAGGCATCTCATTTGCTCCTTCCATCAGCCCTGCTGCAAGGTAGGCAGGGCAGGGGTTGTTGTCATTTATAAAGATAACAGAGTCAGACAGGGGTTAGCCCTTGCAAGGTCCCCCAGCAGGCGAGAGGGGGGCAGACCTGAAACACTGATACAATGCATTTCAGTCCCATTCCTTGCTGCCATGGTCCCAGCCTGCTCTAGCCCTCTGTCCTACTGGCTTCCTGGAGGTGCAAGGGCCTGGTACATAGGGCCTTCTGAAATGTGGAGCCTGTAGTTTGAGACCACATCGAAGTGTGGACCATACCCCATTGTTGAAGCTAGGGCACCAGTCCCTTACTCCCCTGGTGCTGTGGGACAAGCTGGTACTGATCCAAACCTGCTTGCATTGCACAATTGATTCTTTCGATCGCTATTGAGATTAAGAAAACCATTAGCTACAGAGGCAGCCTCTTGTCCAAGATTTTGTTCTAGATTTATCATTTATTTACAAGAAAAAATTTTTTACTTATTATAAAGTAGTACCTGGTTATTGTGGAAAGAAAATGTGAAGAAAAAATATTCTAATGATCTCACACCTTTGTACGTAAAACAAAGTGGGATCATGCTAATCATTATTATTTTTTTAGGTGGAGTCTCACTCTGTCACCCAGGCAGTGGCGCGATCTTGGCTCACCGCAGCCTCTGCCTCCCAGGTTCAAGCAATTCTTCTGCCTCAGCTTCCCGAGTAGCTGGGATTACAGGCACATGCCATCGTTCCCAGCTAATTTTTGTGTTTTTAGTAGAGACGGGGTTTCACCATGTTGGCCAGGCTGCTCTTGAACTCCTGACCTCAGATGATTCGTCAGCCTCAGCCTCCCAAAGTGCTGGGATTACAGGCATGAGGCACCTCGCCCGGCAAATTATGTAACATTTTTATAACTCCAATTTTTCCTCTTATTTTATTGTGAATGCCTGTGACTGTCACTGAATAGTCCTAAACAACATCATCTCTAGGGCTGCAGACCATCTTCTCATTGGTTGGAACCTAGGCTGCTTGTAACTTCTGTTTTCCTCAACACTGGCAGTGTACAACCTCATGGCCAAATCTGCTCACATTTATTCTTTAACAAATAGTTGTTGGGTGCAAGGCGTGTTTTCCATGGGATAAATTCCTGCAGGTGGATTTGGTGGGCTAAATCATGTGTTTTTAAAGTTACTAAGTTCATGGTAAAAAGTTTCAACAGTACAGAAGGGAATATAGTGAGAACTTGAAGACTTCTCCATCCTCTACTCTCTAAAATAACCACTGCTAATTTCTTAGGTATCCTTCCAGAAGTTGTGCGTGTGTGCACGCATGCGTGTATGTGTGTACCTTTTAAGGACAAATTGATTCATAACTTTCATGACAGTATGAACAATGATTTTTCTATTTAATAAGGTATCCTGGGCAACTTCCCACATTAGCATTGCAGCTTCATGATATAGCTGTACCGGTCTCTTATCAATAGACTCTTTGAAAAAAATTACATTTTTTTTTTTTTGAGATGGAATCTCACTCGGTGTAGTGGTATGATCTCAGCTCATGGAAACCTCCGCCTTCTGGGTTTAAAGGATTCTCTTGCCTCAGCCTCCCGAGTAGCTGGGACTACAGGTGCACGCAACCATCCCTGGCTAATTTGTGTATTTTTAGTAGAGATGGGGTTTCGCCATGTTGGTCAGGCTGGTCTCGAACTCCTGACCTCAGGTGATCTGCTCACCTCGGCCTCCCAAAGTGCTGGGATTACAAGCGTGAGCCACCGCGCCCGGCCACAAAGCATTTTTTTTTTTTAAACGCTTCAGTGAACGTCCTTATGTCTTGGTATAGTTGCACAGCAGAACTGGAGAAATGCTAGGAGCAGAATTGTTGAGTTGGAGAGTTGTGTCCATTTACAGTTTTTATAGCCATTGCTAAATCAGTGTGCATGTTTTATACTCTCATGTGTGTCAGCAAATTATTTTACAGGAAGGCTATATCTACCCCCTTACCAGCAGAGTCTAAGAATGTCTCTTTCCCCACATCTTTCACTACCACCATGGATTATAAATTTTAAAATGTCTATTTATTAGGTAAAAAAGAAGGAATTTGGTTTTTGGGTATTAATTTGCATTTCTTCTGTTATTAGCATTAGGTCCTCCCTGCAGCTGAGATAGTGCTTCCTAGCAAACAGCTTGCAGCAAGCTTGGACCCAAGCCTTCTGACTAGCCTCGTCTCCCCTGGGAGATTGCCTTGTGTAACCCAAGGAATTGTCCCCACTTCTGATACGTGCCTGTGGTTTGCCTTTGCTTCTGGAACATGATTCCGGTAACAGCCTGCTGACTTTCTGGTAAGGGACCTCCTGGCGTTGTCTTTTTATTCAGTGTTATCATCCTTTCAACTTGGTGGCTGCTCCACTCACCCTCATACCCTCCTGACTTCTCAGTCCTCTGGTGCCTGAGGTCATAAGATGTAGTTAGCTCTGGCTGTGTATGAAGGAGGGTGGAGATGGAGCTGCCCTGCCAGAAAGCAAGTCTTCGACCTCTTTCTGAAAAGTAGATGAGGACTTGCTGAGTCCTTACCATGCACCAGGCACTATGCTAGCTACTTCACATATATCTCTCCAGGAATCCTCCCAGCAGGCCTGGAATGAGGGCCACATTACCCCAGCTTGCACAGGTTCAGAGTGGTTGAGGAACTGTTCCAGAGTCACAGAGCCAGCTGGTGGCAGAGCTCAGAGCTAGTTGATTTCAAGGCCTGTTCTCCTTCCACCGTTTATGCTGCTGAAGACAGGCAGACCCTCAGCTCACACCTGTTAGGAGTCTGGAAATCCACCACCAGAGAAGATCTGTTAGTCAAGATTGAAAGGGTGCTTCACACCTGGTGCAGGCTGCAGGGACACCTTCAGGGCACCAGAGAACATACCCACTAACAGCAGTGGTGACTATCATCCCAGCCTCACTAGGTCCAGGCTAGCTAGGTCCCTCTGCAGTTCCCAGCCAAGGATCCCAAAATGAGCCTCTGGGGCGCAATCACATCATACCAGGGAGAGTCCTATTTCCCATGGGGCAGATCCTGTAGGGCCAGACGTGCCCACCAGCAAGCGTGGCCAAGACTTCTAGCTCAGGAAGCAGGCAGAGGACCTACTCACAGGCTTTCAGTTTTCTGGAATGGTCACTCCCTAGCCTGGGGTTGATGGGGCCACACCTCCTCATATGTCCTCTGGGTGACATTTTATTTTTTAAAATGAAAACATGTTGGAATTAGTTATTTTAGTATGTATTTTCTTAAATTTCTAAAACTTTATTTTTTTCTGCTGATACTCACTGTAAAAAGTCCAAATAATATAGTGCCTAATATAGTTAAGTGCTCAATAAATATTTGGAGAACAATGTATTAGTCTGTTCTCACACTGCTATAAAGAAATACCTGAGACTGGGTGACTTATAAAGAAAAGAGGCTACATTGGCTCATGGTTATGCAGGCTGACAGGAAGCATGGTGCTGGCCATTTGCTCGGCTTCTGAGGAGGGCTCAGGAAACTTACAATCATGGCGGAAGGGGAAGCAGGCTCATCTTCCGTGGTCAGAGCAGGAGGAAGAGAGAGATGGGGGAGATGCCATATGCTTTTACACAACTCATCTACCTCTATTTTCTACTTCCCAGAGAAAAGCAATTTCAATCCTTCTAGCTGATTTTTAAGAGTATTTACTTTTATAACTCTATAAAACATGTTTGTATTGTTTCTTTTAAATTGTTCAGTTTTGAGGCTGGGCACGGTGTCTCATGCCTGTAATCCCAGCACATTGGGAGGCCGAGGTGGGCGGATCACCTTAGGTCAGGAGTTCGAGACCAGCCTGACCAACATGGTGAAATCCCGTCTCTACTAAAAATACAAAAAAAAATTCTTCAGTTTTGAGCGTTGTCTATTTATTTCTCACTGTGGGAGATTAGCCTCCAGCTTTCTTTTATACTTCTCACCCACATACTATATCCCATGCCCTCATGATACTCCCCTGTGCTCCCCGAAGAGTTCTATGTTTTGATAAATCAGTTATTTGGGCTATGTCATATTAGACTATGAGCATTTTCTTTTGGCTACATGATGTTTTGTTCCCCCACAATTAATAATTATTGTTATGTGCTTAGTTTTCTGTGTATTTGTCATTATTTTGTTTGCACACTGTTCTCCGGTTGTATAAATCTCCTCTCAATGTATTTACATGCAATAGGTATTTACTAGGTTAATGTTTCTGAGAAAAATCTCTCCTGGAACATTCAGACTTGCTCTGGTCTGGGCTGGTTGCCCTCTATGCTGGGTGTACGTATGTATTCCTGAGATTTTCCTTCACCATTATCCTGGGAATTAGTTTTATTTGTCTTCCAAGTAGGATTTCCTGTCTCTTGAATCCTATGCCTTCCTGCTTGGTTTACTCCCTCATTTGTCAGAGCATACTCCCTGTGGATTCCCAAGAAAGAGTGCATTGCGGGTAATGTTTTTAAAGGCACTTACATGTTATAAACTCTTTACTTTCCTATCACACTTAATTCGATGGTTTGGCTGGGTATAGAATTCCAATTTAGAAGTAATTTTCCTTATGAATTTTGAAGGTTTTCTCCATTACCTACTAGCTTTTGATGTGGCTGTTGAAAATTCTCATGCCATTTTGATTCCTGATCTTTTGTGTGAAACCTGTCATTATTTTCTCTCTAGAGGCTTTTAGGACCTTTTTTTTTGGACCCATATTAGTCCGTTTTCACCCTGCTATAAAGAACTGCCAAAGACTGAGTAATTTATAAAGAAAGAAGGTTTAATTGATTCACAGTTCCACATGGCTGGGGAGGCCTCAGGAAACTTACAATCATGGCAGAAGGCGAAGGAGAAGCAAGTACCTTCTTCACTAGGTGGTAGAAGAGAGGAGAGCTCGTGATGGAGGATCTGCCAAACACTTATAAAACCATCAGAACTCACTATTACAAGAACATGGGAGAAACCACCCCCATGATCTGGTCACCTCCCATCAGGTCCCTCCCTTGACGTGTGGGGATTACAATTCGAGATGAGATTTGGGTGAGGATACAGATCATATCAGTTCCCAATGTTCTGAAACTGACACTTGGTATGATTTTGGTATAATTCTATTTTGTTTCATTGCTAGGCACTCAGTGGGCTATTCAGTTGGGAAACTCATGTCCTTTAGTTTTAGGAAATCTACTAGAATTATGTATCTATCTATCTTCCTATCCTTTCTATTTTCTGCCTCCCTTTTTGAACTCTTATGTGGCAGATTGTAAAAACAACCTGCTCCTTGTCTCCATGCCCATTGCCATGTAACTTTGTGGCCTCTCCTACTCTGACTCTGGGCTCAGCCATATGTCTTGCTTTGGGCCAAGGGGATGTTGGTAATCAATACAAGTAGAGGACTGAAAGCCACTGAAAGTGACCGAGCTTGCTTGCTCTTGCCTGCCCCCATTGCCATGAGAAGAACATGCCCAGGTTAGCCCACTGGTTCCAGGAAGGTATGAGAGACAGGTGGAGCAGCCAACATAAGCAGACATCTGGATACATGAGCAATAAATGCTTGTTGTTGTAAGCCACTGTGATACAGTTGTTATTAAGAATTTTTGTGGCAATAATTGATATATCTGATTGTTTGGATATTGGACTTCTTAGCATAGTCCTCCAATTTTCTTTTTACTGTTCTTTCTGGGAGAGTCTTTCAACACTATCTTTTATCCCTCCTACTGAGTTTTTCATTTCTGCTATCATATTTTTAATTTCCAAGAACTCTTTTTGGTTCTCTGAATGATGTTGTTGCCTTGTAGCATCCTATCTTGTTTCATGGAAGCAAGATCATTTCTCATTGCATTCAGTATTATTCTTTAAAGTTTTCTCTTCTTGCATTGAATCTTTCCTCCAAATAGCTTTGTTATTCTGTTTTCTTTGTTCTCTGTCTTTCATATTAGATAATTTCTTCTAATGTCTCGTATTTCTTGCCTGTCCATTCATATTCATTAAACTGGTTGGAAGCAATCTTTTTATTTTTTATTTTATTTTATTTTTTTTTTTGAGACGGAGTCTCGCTCTGTCACCCAGGCTGGAGTGTGGTGGCTCAATCTCGGCTCACTGCAAGCTCCGCCTCCCGGGTTCACGCCATTCTCCTGCCTCAGCCTCTCCGAGTAGCTGGGACTACAGGCGCCCGCCACCACGCCCGGCTAATTTTTTGTATTTTTAGTAGAGACGGGGTTTCACCATGGTCTCGATCTCCTGACCTCGTGATCCGCCTCCCTCGGCCTCCCAAAGTGCTGGGATTACAAGCGTGAGCCACCGCGCCCGGCCCAGCAATCTTTTTGGGGGAACTTCTGACTCTTTTTTCTAGGGCTGGCTGGAGGACTCAGAGAAGGCCCCTCCCATTCTGCAGATTTAAGGACATTCACCTGGCTGCCAGCCTTATGGGAATCTGGTGGGGGAAAAAGTCAAGGGGGCCTTGACATTCAGAATGTAAACTTTCACTCACTTCCTCTGTTTTCAGTATGGTACTTTACCTCTCATCTGTCCTTGGTGTCCCCCAAACCAGAGTCCTTCTGTTTAACTCTTCCCAGAAAATCCTCCAGTCTTCTATCAGCAGGGAGGGGGGCAGTCATTTGGCTGCAGGGAGTTGGAGAGGGTACCTGTACCTCTAAAACCTGATGATAAGGGCTTTCAGCCGGCCCTCCTGCTCTCAACCCCTCCTCCCACAGGTCTCTGGTGCCTCTAATTCCTAAGGCTTTGTATAATTCTATGGCAAATGTCAGGTGGCTTTTTGGCTTTCTTCACTGCTGACTTAGGATTTATTTTACTTAGGTCTGTTAAGTCAGTTCCCCTCATCCATCTGCTTTCCAGTTTCCAACATTTTGTTGCTATGGTTTTCTCTTATGTTCTTCCTATCCTTGTGGATTTAGGCCTTTTGGGGGTACATAGTGCTTTACTTTAATGGGATGTCTTTATCACTTCTTTGATAGTACATGGTCATTATAAAAATCAAAGCCATCCAGAGCAAGTGAACTTCCCTCATAATATGCCCTCTCCATAGCTACTCTTAAGTATTTATCCTTCCAGATAGTTTTGCCTTTGTGAATTGTATGCGTGTGTATGCTGAAATAAATACTCACATATATAAACACACACACTTTGCAAATATACATGAGATCACATTATACTACACTGTTCTGTAACCAGTCTTTTCCCCCAACACCAGGTCTTGGATGTCTTTCAATCGTATTTAAGGAGCTACTACTTTCTTTTGAATAAGGAGCAGAATGTTCTATCATATTGTAACTTACACGCCTAGTCTCTTATTAATGAACATTTAGGATACTTTCGACTTTTTGCTGCTCTGAATGTGAGTGTACCCACATCTTTGCAAACCTGTCCTTTTGTTTCCTTAGGCATTTTCTTGAAATGGGATTGCTGGATGGGCGTGCATGGCTAGGATAGTGTTAGATTGCTCTCGAGAGAGGCAGGCCAGCGTGTACTCCACTCCTCGGCAAGTGAGAGGGCTTTTCTCCTTTCCTGCTCCTGCCTTTATCGCTCTTTTTAGTTGTTGCCAGTTAGTTGGGTGAAATGGTATCTGATTGTGCTTTGACTTGCCTTTCTTTGAATAGCGGGGCTGAGCCTTTTTCTGTGTGTCTGTGGCCAGTGTGACGCCTCTGTGAACTGTTGGCTTTCTGTGCAGCTTTTTCTCTTTCAGAAGGGAGGCCTCAGACCCCACTTCATCCCTGGCTTTGCTGCCTGGGTGTCATGGGCCTCTGGGGTCCAGAGGCTGTGTGAATAGTGGGGAGAGGCATGGGGTGAGGGTGGGGTAGTCCAGAGAGCAGTGTGTGCCACCCTCCCAGATTTCTCTGATTTCTTGGAGCAAAGTCGCTTAATTGGGGGTCAGCACAGCCTTCTCCCCCATTAGCAGTGGCCTGCAGTGACAGGCCCCGAGGGCAGTGTGGCCCTCTTAGGTGGCTCCACACATGGCTCCATCAGTGCCTGAAGCCTGGTTGGTAGTTCTGGCACTGGCCTGAGTTTTGTCATTAACAAGGGTTTACATTCCATGAAGACAGTTGCCTTAAAAAAAAAAAAAAAAAAAAACTTTGCAAAATTGTGAAATATAACACATATAGAAAATGTTCAGTTTAACAAATTATTATAAAGCAAACACCATGTAACCACCACCCTGGGAGACAGTTGACTTTTAATAATACCGTGGCAAGTGGAGCTGGCACTTTGCCCTTGACTGTTGGGCTGATGTTACCCTCCAGCCCACCCCAGGGTCTCTGGCTGGGGAGGGGCATCCCTGAGTCATGGGAGGACCACTCAGGTGTGGGGGCTATAGGTAGGGGGCTGGGGTCTGGTCCGTGGGGAGGGGGCATTGAGTCTGTGACTTGTGCTTTACCTCTCAGCCCTACTTCCCTGACTTGTGCCCTGATAGACTCAGGGAATATTCAGACCTAAGTAATTTGGGTGGAACCTGAAGGAGCAGGAGAAGCCCAGAAATCCAGAGCAGGAAGCTCTGGGGCAGGCCAGGTTGGTTGGTTTGGGTTTGGGTCAGACACAAGGCATTGACCCCCAGAGGCAAGGCCATGTTGTGTGAGCACAGCCTCCTCCTCCTCTAGGAGTGTCCTCTGTGAAGAAGATTTTCCTAGTGGGTTGGACGGGGCTGTGGGCAGCTGAGGGGAGACTGGACCTGCCTGCGCTGTGTGCTCTTGACTCTGGGCTGGGGCCCGGCTGGAGAACCTTCCTGTCTCATGGTTCACCTCCCTTTGCTGCACCAGCCCCATGGTGCATCCCCAGAGGGGATGTCTTCCCCTAGTGACCAGCCCTGGGGAGGGAATGCCCCGGGGCATTGAGGGGCATCCCCTACACACAGTGGACAGGCCTCAGCCCTCACACTGCTCTCCCACCTCTACTTCCTGCCCACTCAGTGGCTCCTTCATTTGTTCAGCCCCCACACAGCTTCCTGCTGTCAACCAGGCATGGGGTAGCAGTGAGGAGCAGGGCAGAGTCCAATGCCTACCCTCAGGGAGCTCACAGTCCAGTAGAAAGTTCTCTGAGGATGGGATGGGCTCTCTGGTACTGGGTGGTGCAGTGAAGGGGATGGAGGGATGAGCAGGGTGGCATGCAGGGCTGGGCATGGAGCAGTGTGGTCAGGGAGGCGTTCTGCATGAAAGCAGACCTGAAGCACGGAGACTGCAGGCTAGGCCAAGGGGTTGGGAAGAGTCACTGTGGCAGGGGAAGAGCATGTGCAGAGGCCTCGTGATGGGGGGGGGGGGTGCAGGGAAGGTCAGCATGGCTGGAGAAGAGAGTGAAAGGAGGGGGAGTGAGAGCTGGGTGAGGCAGGTGAGAGGGGCTGGAGCTGCAGCCCCCGTGAGCTACCCAGGTGACTGTACCTGGAGGGGGCTTTGGCTATAGGCACACTGGGTCAGATTTGCATTTGAGGATCACCGTGGCCACTGTGTGGAAGAAGGGTCCAGAAGTGGGGACTGGTTCAGTCACTCTTGCGGGGATCCTGGTGGGAGCAGTGGCAGGGGCATGAAGAGGACCAGGGTAGGAGGGGCAGGACTTGCCAATGGGATGGATGCTAAAGGAGAGGGAGGAGGAGGGGCTTGCATGAGGGCAGAGCTACTCCAGAGTTGGAGGTGCTGGTGGAGGAGCTGGTCTGGAAGGGAGACAAGTGAGTTCCATTTGGATGAGCCATGTTTGAGGTTCATCCAGTAGGAGGTGAGGAGTGGGCCTTTGGGTGGGGCTCAGTAGAGAGGTCTGGACAGAGCAGTGGGAGTCACCAGCATGGGAGTCACCCCTATCTGCTTGCCTACCTCTGGCTCTTCCCTCTAAGCTGTTGCTCTTGAGTCACCTGGACCAGCCCCACCTGGGCAAAGGGTGGTCCTGCCCAGGAGGCTGCCACAGCTCACCTGTGTCTACCTGTGGGGTGTGTGCACATGTGTGTAGTGGATGCTCTTGCATAGCTCCAGCTGAAGTTAGGTTGAAGGGGCTGGAGGTAGAGTAGGCAAGAGCAAGCAGAAGCAAGGAGGGACTTGCCCCAGAAAGATGAATTTTGCTGCATGGGGTTAGGCTTGCCTCATGGATGCTGGCAGATCCTAGGCTCTGCCCCATGACTGGATTGTTTGACAGACTCCCTTCTCTCAGGGATGGTGTTTTGACCATCAGCCTGAAGGCTGCCTCATTAGACCAGTATCCCCTGGGGCACTAGAACTTTGGAGTACAAGCTGAAATTCAAGGCACACCAAACCCAAGTTAAGCTATTTAGGTGTGGGTGGTGTTCTAGGACCTTACAGGGTATGGGCAGCTTAACTCTCCCCATTTTCGGCCCCTGCTCCTGCCAGTCTGTGGACAATGTGGACTTGTGGACTTGGCTTTAGCTTTTGGCAGAGAGGGAGGCTCAATGCATCCATTTGCTGTTCAGAGGAACAAAAATTGGCCATGTTAAGCCATAAGTGATGTTGAGTCCCTTGGATAGGGCTTTGGGCTAAAATTTTAGATGCCTTTTTCCTTTAACCCCCAGCAGTGCCTGGCTAGGAGAGTCCACTCTGACAGTGAGGACCCAGCCTGCAAGGGGAGTTGTAGAGGGATCAGTCATCTTGGTCCAGAACCTTATGCTGGGGCACCAGCCACAGCACCTGAATTGGCCAGGAGCACGGTGCAGGCCAGGTGAGAGAGCATGGCTGTCTCAGGAGCCTTGCTCCAGGGTCAGGTTTGCTTAGCAATCAATCATTGCTTCCAGCTGGTAGCATCAGGCAAGGCTTCATGAGGGAGGTGGCCTATGGGGTAAGGCTTAGAATATGAGGAAGTGATTTGGTCCTGCAAAGTTGGGGTGGAAAAGACTTCCAGGGGGATAGTCTTGAGCAATTTTAAGAAGACAGGAAAGTGGGGACTTGTAGAAGGGACCAGGGGATGTTCAGATGATGTGCAGAAGTGAAATAGGAGACTGTCTGAAAAAGCAGGTAGGGGCTAGGTGTTGGAGGGATGGAAGAACTCCTTCTGGGGATGGAGAACTCTTATTAGTATTGAGAAGTGAGGTGTGTTGCTAGTTTTTTTTTGCTTTTATTATTATTTTTAATTGACATACTAATTATACATATTTATGGGGTACAGTATGGTATTTTGATATACGCATACAGTAAGTAACAAATCAGGGCAATTAGCATATTCATCACCTCAAACATGTATCATTTCTTTGCATTGGGAACAAAGTCTGCTCTTGTAGCTATTGGAAAATGTGCAATAAATTGTTATTAATTATAGTCACCCTATGTTGCTTAGAACATGGGAACTTATTCCTCCTATCTAGCTGTAATTTTGTATCTATTAATCAACCTCTGTCTATCTCCTGCTCCCCCACCTCCCAGCCTCTAATAACCACTATTCTATTCTCCACTTCTAGGAAACCAGTGTTTTTAGCTTCTCCATATGAATGCGAACATGTGGTATTTGTCTTTCCTAGCCTGGCTTATTTCACTTAACATAATGTCCTCCAAGCTTATCCGTGTCGCTTTGAATGACAGGATTTCATTCTCTTTTATGACTGGAAAGTATTCCATTGTGGATATATATCACATTTTCCCTGTGTCCACTGATGGACACTTAGGTTGATTTCATATCTTGGTTATTGTGAATAATGCTGCAATAAACATGGAGATGCAAGTATGTCTTTGATACACTGATCTTTCTCCCTTTGGATATATTCCCAGAAGAGGGTTTGTTGGAGCATACGATAGTTCTATTTTTAGTTTTTTGAGGAACTGCCATACTGTCGTCCATAATGGCTGTACTAATTTATATTTCCACCAACAATGTATAAGAATTCCCCCTTCTCCACATCCTTGCCAACACTTGTTATCTTTTGTCTTTTTGATAATAGCCATTCTAATTGGGGTGAGTTGATATCTCATTGTGGTTTTGATTTGCATTTCCTTGATGGCTAGTGATGTTGAGCAGTTTTTCATATACCTGTTGGCCATATGTAGAAGACCTGAAAAGCACAGTCAATAAAAGTAAAAACACACAAATAGGATTATATAAAACTAAAAAGCTTCTGCACCACAAAGGAAGCAATGAACAAAGTAAAGGGACAATCAGAAGAATGGAAGAAAATATTTGCAATCTATTTGATATGGTTTGGCTGTGTCCCCACCCAAATATCATCTCGAATTGTAGTTCCCATAATCCCCATGTGTAGTGGGAGGGACCCGGTGGGAGGTAATTGAATCATGGGGTGGTTACCTTCATGCTGTTCTCCTGATAGTGAGTGAGTTCTCACGAGATCTGATGTTTTTATAAGGGGCTTTTTCCCCTTTGCTCGGCACTTCTCCTTGATGCTGCCATGTGAAGAAGGATGTGTTTGCTTCCCCTTCCGCCATGATTGTAAGTTTCCTGAGGCCTCCCCAGCCATGCTGAGCTGTGAGTCAATTAAACTTCTTTCCTTTATAAATTACCCAGTCTTGGGTATGTCTCTATTAGCGGCATGAGAAGAGACTAATACGGTATTCATCTGACAAAGGATTAATATCCAGAATATACAAGGAACTCAAAGAACCAACTAATCCAGTTAAAAACTGGCAAAATACCAGAACAGACATCTCTCAAAAGAGGACACACAAATGGCCAACAGGTGGGTTGCTATATTTGATGTCAATGTTAAAAAAAAGTTGAAGAAAGATGATCAGGTCCCCTAAGTGAGATGGTTTGGATGGGGGAGAGGTGGCTGTAGGGAGTCAGGCAGAGATGTCCTGGTATTGAGGACAATGGTATGGAGCCACCCAGCACCTGGTGACCCCTGGGTTCTCGGTAGTTGCAGGTGGAACTGAATTGTGCTGGCTGTTAAGTACTCAGTGACTTCAAATGAGCCTGCTGGCTCATTTGAAGGCCATAGGGTCTCCTGAGAAGAAAGGAGGAGGCCTCCCTGTCTGCCTACTGTGCTCAGGCTGGGGTTGGAGCTGTCACAGTTTACTTCATTTACTTTGGTATCATTTGACATTCTTACAAAAATACATACTACTAATTAAAATGATAAGCGTTTTGCTCTAATTCAAAACAAAAAAGAAGACAGGGTGTCTGAAGTACCTGGGTGGTGATGGGCTGTGTGGGGCTGAGCTCCAAGAAACGGCTCTGAATTGTAGCGGGTCAGGGGTATCTGGTTGCTGTGGGCAGTGAGGTGTCTTCAGAAAACTGCAGCACCCAGTCAACGCCTGGTTGGAAAAGGTATGTCAGGTTATAATACAAGATGAACTGTCATCACAGATTAAAACACATCTGCCATCCAACGGTAACAGTCATTTCTTGGAACATTTGCTAATCTTTTAAAATTCTACCAATGTGAAATAAGTCAACTGCTTGAGACTGGCTTGCTTAAAGGTTATTTATTCATTCATGTGTTCATTTAGCTAATATCTATTAATATTAGCCTCTGCAAAACACACATCAGAAGGCAATGGATAGAAGGCAGGTCCCGAGAAGATGTGAGTCAGAAACAGTGCACGTTTCACCCCCATGTGTTTTAAGATCCTGTAGTTCCTGGGGGTATAAAAAGCAGCTTGAAATGCTGGTTTATTATTATGTTTATTATTGTTAGATTAATGTGAAAAGCACTAAAAAGTACAATTATAAAGGAAAGTCATAGGCATGTGGCATTTTGTGGGGCTCCCACAGGCTACATGTTTGGATGCATGTATATAGAGGAGGAGGAGGTAGGAGGTGGGAACAAAGATGTGAGGTGGGAGGGACAGGGGAAGAGACCGGTGTATATTGTCCTAGGGCAGTGGGTTTCATTGATGCCATTGTAAAATCCTGTGCTGGTTAAGCCTGCAGGTTCAGGCCCCACCCCCAAGATTCACATCTAGAAGCCTGAGCTGGAGTCTCACAGGTTTACCCAGCCACCCACCCTAGGTGGTTCTGAGGAGTAGTGGGACCCATGGAGAAGTCAGCCCAGTATTGCATTTTCCGAAGATGCCAAGTGGGGAATGGGTCCTGTCTGTTTCAGTCACAGTGGATCCTTGCCCTTGGGAGGATAGAGATTTCCTGCTGCTTTGTATGTCCCCGCTGTCAAATACCAGAGGCCTGGGAATCAAAGACAGTCTTGTGAGGCCCAGACAGCAGCCATGGACATGGTCATGGTGCAGGCTGTGCAGGGTCATGGTGAAGCCTGTGCAGGCTTCCTGGAGGAGGAGGCCTTGAAGGGTTGGGAAAACCCTGTGAGCAGGAAGGCGCAAGGCTCTATTCTGAGTTCCAGATGGGCCCCATGCTGCTGCCTTTGGAATCTGCTTTGGAGTGCGCAGGATCTGTGTTACCCATTCTAGACCTTGACCAAAGCGCCCAGTGGAAGGTCTGATACCCCATAACAGAATAAGTGCTGACAGGAGAGTTGGAGGGGGTTTGAGCAATATTTTTTCCAACCATCTCAGTTCACAAACGGGTAAACCAGAGTGCAGACAGGAGATGGCCCATGGAGTCGTGAAGATGGGCTGTGCAGTCAGACAGAATGGGACCCTCTCCACCTCTGCCATCCCAGCTGGCTGACCGTAAACAGACCACGTGGCCTCTCTGTGCCTCATTCTGCTCATCTGTAAGATGGGGAGAATAATGCCCACACCTTAGGGTTGTTATGAGGATTTCACATGACTTTTCTTGGAGCCTGGCACCCAGCAGGCGCTACTGTTGTGGATGTCCAGGCTGCACCTGAGTCAGTGGTGGCCAGACTGGGACAGGCTCCGTGACCTGCAGCCCAGAGTTCTGGTCTGTGCCTACTGTCATGGGGGCCCTCTGATGCTCTGCAGCCTGGCCAGGCCCTTGCTCCTGTGGTGACAGCTGGGATTGGGATGTGGGGCAGTGAGCAGTCTCTGTTTGCTAGCTTTGTATATTGCTTAATAAGGAAAACACGGCTTGTCCTGGCAAACAGTGGATCCAGCCATATATGGGGAAAAGGAGTAACTTGGATACAGTCAAGGATGCAATTCTGAGCTCTTCTTATTTAAAACAAAATCAAAGGCAATATGGAGTTGCCATGTTTGCATGTCCAGTTTGAGTATGGAGGAATTTCTGTTTATAAATGGGTAACATCTAGCAGTGTGAGCTTTAGAAATAGCTGTGAACTACTTGGGTAGCAAATCCTTTCTCCACTTGAAAGAATGTGGCCTAGAGGAAGGGTCCCAGTGGATGGGGCCTAGGACAGTGCCCAACAGGCAGCCAGCACTCAGAAAGCCCAGGCCACCATTGCTCTTTGCTGATCATTCCCTGTTCTCTTGCTAGACAAGAGCTCTCTCCTGAGCTCCAGAGACAGACTGCCAGCTACCTGCTGGGCATCCTTTCTTCACTCAGTCAGTTCAGGCTGAGTGCCTACTGTGTACTCTCATGGGCATGGCATTCAGCTCAGGGACAGGACGTTGAGGGAGACACAGTCCAGGGGATAAGATGTTTGAGGACACGTGACCCAGCAGGACAGGGTGTGTCCTGCCCAGTAGTGGATTCTCCCCAGGCTCATGCTCATGCTGCAGTCTTTGTCCACACACCTTTCCCCAGGTCTGCTGCCCCTCCCATGGAAAGCTCCCTTTTGGGGCCAATTAGGCTAAGGGCATGGGAAAGAAAAAGAAAGCCCTGGGTTTCCAGCCCAGGCAGAGGATGCTGCCACCCCTTCTGCTTCCAAAGTATTTCTTGATTGTTTGTCCATGGCTCCTGCCTGAGTCTGGCCTCTTGCTGCTCACCCACCCCTGTGGTCTCCCTGCCAAGCCTCTTCTCTTCCTCTCACTCATGCCCTGCTTTTACCTGGCCAAAGTCAGGCCAGCCTTTGTAAAGCTCTTCGGAGCTTTCTAGCATCTGCCTCCAGGGTTAAGTGAGTGTCTTCCCTGTAGCCTCACCCTCCTCTGCCTGGGGCTGGTGTGTGCTCTGGATCCCTGGCAGGTTTGGAAGGGGCCCTGCTCTCCTGGGAGATGAGGTGTTGAGACCTGCTGTGGGTGGTTGTCCTCTGGTTGCCCCATGTCACTGCCTGGGGATGGCCCTAAACACCAGACCTGTGACTGTTGACATCCCCTCCCTCATGTTTGCTGAGAGCCCAGCCCCATGGAGTGCTGGGGTGACTGTGTGCTGCTTAGCTGGGGGCAGGCCTGGCAGGTGCACAGGTCGCCACGAGAGTGTGGGGCTGAGTGACACACTGTGGTCCCGTCCTGGAATTCCTCAGTTAAAGCAGAACTGGTAAATAACGATCCCTTCAAGCTTCTGGCCGTTCCCCAGGTCTGCTACCTCTCCCATGCTCTGTCTTGTCACTGCCTCTGCTCTGGCCAGAACAGGCTCAGCCGCTTCTTGGCAGGGACCTCTTCTCGGACTTGTCCTATGGTTGTTTCTTCCCCGCATTCCTAAATGGAATGTGCCTGTTCCCCAGATTGGACCTTCAGACCTTCCTGAAACTGTCTCCATCTCCCTGGCCCAGGAAACCACTCTGACTCCAGCCAGCTGAAGGCCAAAGTGAGCGCTGGCCCCTCGCCTCCCTCCTTGGGAGTCCTTGCTTTACACTACTTCTGGAGGGCAGGGCTCTTCCCTTCTTTCTCTTCTCAGGGATGAACAAGCTCAGAGCTGGCACACAATAGGTTGTTGGCCCCTGAGCCGTCTTCCCCGTGTGACTGCCTCCTGGGCTTTTCATTGTAACTTTTGTTTGAACACAGATTTCTGTTGCTTAGGCCTGATTAGAGAAGGCCTGAGAATCCCTGGCTAGTGAATCTGACCTCCTAAACTCCCTTGCCAGATTCTTCTATGTCCTGGGTTCCTTCTTGATTTCTCCCTGACCTCCATTGTAGTCCCTTAGTGCCACAGGCCAGGTGACCCCTGTCCTTTGTCAGTGGTGGATCCCAAGCCGAAGCCTGGATTCAGGTGACCTGAAGATGTCAGGTATGGCCAGTGCAGCAGGTGCGTCCTGTGTGTGTCTCGGCCAGAGTGTGGATTGTGGACTGAGGGCCTGCCTGGGGGTTGGCTTGGCTCCTAAGTCACTGCATCTTCACCCACTTGCTGAGCCCTCAGTGCTTACCTGTTCACCTGAGGGTAGGGGGGTCTTCCTGAGATGTTGGGGCACAGCCATAGTACCCACCGTTGCCTCCTCACTCTGGAGAGGACAGGCAACCAGGGTGGGATTCCCAAGCCCCCCTCCCTCCATCCTAGAGTGTGGAGGTCATCCCCTGTGGCGTGTGCAGCCTCTTTTCTGGATTGGGTCCCTAGGGCTCAGCGGAGGCCACTCTGTGTCCCCCACATGTCACAGTGTGGGCAATGTTGAGCCTTTCCATTGTTTTCCAAGTATTGTGCTCAGACTTGCTCTCCCGGGCCCCTCTTACTCAGGATTCCATCTTGCTGCTGCTCTTGTGGCATTTGCTGATGGGGCTGTGGTCCTCCCAGCTCTCTGCCCCATCCTTAGACAGTAGTGGTTGAGAGCACAGGGTTTGGAGTTATGGAGTCTGGATTTGAATCCCAATTTCCAGTTGTGTGACCTTGGGTACGTGACTTGACTTCTTAAAGCCCAAGTTTCCTCATCTGTTAAGTAGGGATACCGACTAACAAATTGTGCATGAAGAGTACTGTGCTTGACGAAGAGTACTGTGCTTGACCCAGAGCAGGTGCTCAGCAACAGGCACCTGGGATAATGACGGTGATGGTGGTTCCGTTGCCCCACCCATCTCCCCTTTGGGGCCTGCCACCCAGGTTGCCTTTTGTGTGTTCAGAGCATCTGGTGAGAGGGAGCTCCTTTTGGGAGCCAAGTTCAGAATGTAAAATCAGTGTAAGGTGGTAATGGGGTCCAGGAGGGATCAGAGGAATCTATTAGGAGGAGCCTGGGGTGATTTAGAGTCAGGTGTCCAGGCACCTATGGGCAGCTCAGGTGTTTCTCGTACCAGCGGGCAGAACTACTGAGGTGGGTGGGGACCTCCCCAGATATGTGAGAACCAGAGTTGACTTTTATTTTTTAGCTATTCAAAAACCACTGTTTTTCAAATCAGCAAGAATAAGACAAATAATCCCATTAAAATGTGGGCAAATGATATGAATGGACATTTCTCAAAAGAAGATGTACAAATGGCCAAAAAACATGAAAATAGGCTCCACATCACTAACCATCAGGCAAATGCAAATTAAAGCCACAATGAGATACCCCCTTACCCCAGCCAGAATGGCTATTATTAAAAAGTCAAAAAGCAATAGATGCTAGCGTGGATGTGGTGAAAAGGGAATGCTTACGCATTGCCGGCGGGAATGTAAATTAGTACAGCCTCTGTGGAAAACAGTATGGAGATTTCTTAAAGAACTAAAAGTAGATCTACCATTCAATCCAGCAATCCTACTACTAGGTATCTACCCAAAGGAAAATAAGTCATTATATTGAAAAAACACCTGTGTATGTATGTTTATTGCAGCACAATTCACAATTGCAAAGATAGGGAATTAGCCTAAGTGCCCATCAACCAATGAGTGGATAAAGAAAATGCGATATATATACACCATGGAATACTACTCAGCCATAAAAAAGAACAAAATAATATCTTTTGCAGCAACTTGGATGGAACTGGAGGCCATTATTGTAAATGAAGTATCTCAGAATGAAAAATCAAATACCATATGTTCTTACTTATAAGTAGGAGCTAATCTAGGGGTACACAAAGGCATATAGAGTGGTATAATAGACACTGAAGCTTCAGAAGGGGGGAAGGTTGGGGGGAGTGAGGGATAAAAAACTACGTGCTGGGTACAGTGTACACTACCTGGGTGGCAAATGCACTAAAATCTCAGACTTCACCACTATATAATTCACTATATAACCAAAAACCACGTGTACTCCTAAAGCTGTTGAAATAAGATAATAATAATATGAAATGACTTTCCATGTTCTTGCTAATAAAAAAAAAAACTCCCCTGCTTTTTGGACCTACTCTGTACCAGACACTTACTAACTCTGAATTTATAATGGTAAACTAAAAAGACACAACCGAAGGGAAACTACTGCTTGCTGTAGATTTTTCCTAGGTTAGGGAAGTAAAGTGAGAGTTAATATTATTTTTAAAAAATGATATCTGCTTACTTAAAATTTCTCAGACTATACATAAAAGTGCAAAGGAAGGAAAAAAATATAAGGAATTTAAACAAAATGGAAATTCCACTACCAGAAATGTTGACATTTTGCTGAAAATCCCATGAACATGCACCTTATATGTAGTGTATTATGCTGTTTGTAATTTTTTCCCCCATGAACCTGCACCTGTATATAGTATATTATGCTGTTTGCAATTTTCTTCCATACACAACCTATATGGTAGATTGTCTATATTCATTAAGATCATATTTTTATAGGTATTTTATACCTTGAACATATTTTTCTGATTAGGAAGGTAGTGCACAGCCATTGTAAAATGTTCAGATATACAGTATCTTTCCCCTTCTCCAAGGATAACACGTTCCGAGACCCCCAGTGGATGCCTGAAACTGTGGATGATACCAAACCCTATATACATTGTGTTTTTCCCTATATATACATACCTATGAAAGTTCAATTTATAAATGATGCACAGTAAGAGATTAACACCAATAACTAATAATAAAATAGAACAATTATAACAATATGCCAGCATCACTACTCTTGTGAATTGGAGACCTTGTGAAGTAAAACAGAGGTTGCTTGAACACAAGTACTGCGCTACCACAGCAGTTGATCTGTGTGACTCTTAAGTGACTAGCTCCTAAGTGACTAGGCGGCAGGTAGCATCTACGGCGTGGATTTGCTGGACAAACGAACAGTTCACTTCCTGGGTGGGAAGGAGCAGGATGTCTCGAGGTTTTATCATGCTACTCAGAGTAGTGTGCAATTTAAAACTTATGAATTGTTATTTTCTTTTTTTTGAGACAGGGTCTCGCTCTGTTGCCCAGGCTGGAGTGCAGTGGCACTGTGATCTCGGCCCCTGCCACCTCCACCACCTGGGTTCAAGGGATTCTCGTGCTTCAGCCTCCTGAGTAGCTGGGATTACAGACGTGCGCCACCATGCCTGGCTAGTTTTTGTATTTTTAGTAGAGATGGGGTTTCGCCATGTTTCCCAGGCTAGTCTCAAACACCTGGCCTCAAGTGATCTGCCTGCCTCACACTCCCAAAGTGCTGGGATTACAATCACGAATTGTTTATTTCTGGAATTTTCCATTTAATGTTTCCAGAGTATGGCTGACTGTGGATAATGGAAACCGCAGAAAGTAAAACTGCTGATAAGGAGGGGCTACTGTAGACATGTAGTATGGGAACAGTGACCATCTCTGTCATCTCAGCCTCAGAAGTAGAATGGCTCGTTTGCAGAGTTACAGTGTTCCACGAATATCATAATTTACTCGGCTAGCCTTCCCTTCATGTCTGTTTAGGTTGTGGTTTCCGATTTTCTTTATTATAAACAAACTTCAGTGAATATCTTTGTCACAATATCTTTTTGCAGGGGCAGAGGGTTGCATGTTTATCATTCTGCTACATGGTACCAACTTGGCTCCTACACAGGGTACTGACTACAAAGAATGCCTGTTTCTGACCAATCTGTGCTTTGTTAATCTTTCTATTCTTTGCCAGTATGGTAGTAGAAAATGATGTCTTGTGTCTGTTTCCGTTTATCTGATGGTTGGTAACCATTGGTATTTCTTATTTTATGAATTACTTGTTCATGTCTGTTGTCAGGCCCTGAGCCGGGCTCTTCCCACTCCCCCTGAGTGATCCCTCTCCCCACCTTGCGGGGCACGTGGGAGAGGAGGCTTAAAGAATACCAGTTGGGGCCAGGCATGGCAGCTCACTCCTGTAATCCCAGCACTTTGGGGGACTGAGGCCAGGAGTTCAAGACCAGCCTGGGCAACATAGTGAGACTTCATCTCTCCAAAAAAAAGAAGAAGAAAAAGGAATACTAGCTGGAAGGTAATTGGCCCTCACTTCAGATCACTGAACTCTGAGCCCAGGAGGAGCAGAGGGTTGTCCCAAACCACAGGTATGGTTAGAGGAGAGCCAGGTCTGTGACTCTTAGCCCACTGACCTCACATCCCCAAACCAGGGTCAATGCAGAGCTGACCTCTTGGCGTGGTGATGGGATTATGTGTGCTCAGTCTCAGAGCTGTTACACAAGATTCCACTGCAGACACGGCTGACTGGCGGTCTCCCTTGTAGAAATAAGCAGGTCAGGCAGGTGCCCAGGTGAGCTCTTGCCCCACTGCTGAGCAGATGGGAATTATGTGATTCCTTTGGGTCTTAGAGTTGTAGAATACACTGGTCCTTAAAGAGCGCAAAGTCCAATGCTGCCACATTTATTTGAAGAAGCTGATGCTCCAAGATGGGAGAGAACTTTCCCAAAGTCCCCTGCCATGTGGACAGCAATGTCAGCTTTCCGACATGCTGTAATGAGCTTGGGCGCACTCTAAGATCCATACCCTGGATTGAAGCCTGTTGAGTAAGCACTGCAGCCGGGACAGCTCTTGGCTGCCAGGGACAGTGGTACGGAGGTGTTAGGTAAAGCCAAAGCCTAATCTCCTGGAACTCTGGGGTGGCCCTGAGGATAGGCCTTGCTAAACTGCTGTGGGAAGGTGTTGGTGGGGTGGTATACTCTGGCTCCTTCTCTGGGCCTTTCCTGTTCTATGGTCTCCATGGTTGACACCATGGGTATCTTCCAAGAGCATGATAAGGATCGCTGTCAAGTTTGGCACCTCCTGACTGCACTTTCAGTGCCCCAAGTACTGCCCACAGGCTGGTTCCCATGAGAGAAGCAGCCCAGCATCCCATTATTTGCATAATCACCTTGGCCAGTGATGCTGTGTGTGTGTGTGTGTGTGTGTGTGTGTGTGTTTGTGTGTGTGTGTGTACATGCACACCTATATACATGTGCATAGAGCTGTTGGTCTTTGGGACCCCAGCCTACTCTCTGGGCCAAATTGTAGAATCACTCAGCCGGGTCTGTGGGTGCAGCTTTCCATCATTAGCCTGTCTTCACTGTAGGCCTCGCTTTGGTGCTTTTGCCTTGGTCCTTCTGCACAGCGGCACTGACATCTCCCTTTTTTCCACAGATGGAAATTCTGGCTGATCTTGAAGACTCAGCTCAAATCTTCCTCTGGCTCTTTTTCGAAGTCTTCTCTACCTGGCCTCGTCCAAAGCTCAGGTGCCCTCCCTCTTCTGAATGCTGATCTCTTTCTTGTGTGTCGTTCACATGGTCCTTAAGCACAGGATGCCTTTGAACGCCCTTCTCCTGAACTTTCCCTTACACTTTATATTGTTATAATGTTCCATGAGATGGAATTTGTTGATGCAATGAGGCGGTGAACTCAGATTTCCCATATTTGTGTGTTCTCAGCAGTGTGTGTTACATAGTAGGCCCTCAGGAAATGTTGGTGGCCTGGTGGATTTGGAGTTAGCCAACACATAAACACGAACTGAAATGTTTTCAGGCCCAAGTGGGCTTTAGGTTCCTGCCTGCACATGCCGGCCCCCTTTCAAAGGGGTGAAGAGAGAGCCGCAGTGATGATGGGAGAGAGGGGATCACTGGGGACTAGGGATTAACAGGGTAACACAGAGCCGGTGTTAAAAACCTGGCGGTGCAGGTTTTTATTCTCCCGTGCAGTGGGAAAAGAGTGCACAGGCAGTGAAGAGGGAGAGGGGCACTCCCAGGCAGAGCAAGGTTAGGATAACTTGGCTGCTCCCTTCACCTGGAAGCCCTCCTGGAGAAAGAGCAGTGAGGGTTTCGAGCTAGGCAATGGCATGTAGTTTATTCTCAAGGACTCTCTTTGGACTCAAATCTTCCTTTTTTCCAGTCCTGTGAGCCCTCAGAAGATTGTACTAGGTGTAGGGGATACTTAACCTGGATCCTAGAGGGACGCTAATTGCTAATGCTGACCCAGGGTCTGTTTTTGAGAGAGAAGCATATTGTGCTTGCTGTTCATTGCTTGCTTGTTCACTCTGTGTCGAGGCTGGTGATGTGGTCTGATCTGCTAAAAAGCTATAATGGGGCTTACCTTCTTACAAAGCTGGAGCAGTTGGTGACTGTCTCTGGCATGGAGGAGAGGTGTAATGTTGTGGTTTCTGCCATCCAGGATAACACCCAGGTTCCTAAGGCTAGCATGCCGTGACCTCCTTCCCCAGGCTCCCCACGCTGCTCTGTAGAACTTCTTCTGGCCCTGCTGAACCTCTTGTGTTTTCCAAACTCACCGCCTGTCTCACACTGCTATGCTTTTGCTGATGCTGAGTCCTCTGATTGGACCCACCCTGTCTTCTTCACCTGTTATCATGGGACTATGCCCCAGTTATCCTATTAGACTCCTGAGTAGACTCCTGTGGGAGAAAGAGCATGGGCTTTGGAGTCAGCTAGATGTGGGTTCAAATCCTGACTTGGCCACTTGTTTACAATGCACTTAAGAGCATTGACCTTACAGAGCTGTTGGGAGGGCTAAACCGAGGGAGACTGTGGATGTCCCCTGCCCAGGGTGTGCCTGCAGCTTCTTCTCTCCTTTCTTAGCTTCTACTGCCATTCTTAGTGCTAGGCCCAGAGATGCCTTATTCCTCTGCTTATTTTTCTCATTGGAGCCCTTTCACCCCACAAACGTTTATTGAACAACGACAGTGTGCCAGGTACTGGACACTGGGAATAATTTTTGTTTGGGTGTCTGCTAGCAAGGAGTTGTGGAGGAACACAGTGCTGTGAGAGCCCTAGTAGGTGGAGAGATCTCAGCTTGTCAGGGATCAGGCAAGGCTCCCTGGAGGAAGTGGCATTTGAGCTGAGCTCTGGAGGATCTGTGGGAGGTAATTTGGAGAAAGTGGGAGGGAAGAGCATTTCATGCAGAGGCAGCAGCAGGGTGAGTGGCACCCAGTCAGCATAAGCCATGGCAAAGTCTCGACCTGAGAGGGCCAGGAGGCGTTCAGTGCCAAAGCAGGACAAGATCACATGTGCATTTGAAAAAGTGGACAATGGATGGACAAGGGCCAGAGAGGAAGCTGGAAGACCAGTGAGGATGGGCACTTGTCCCAGGGAGGGACTTGGCAGGTTGGGATGGGGGCCGTGGAGAGAATTTTGGGGGTTCAGGAGGCCAAGGTGACAAGGCGTGGTGATGGGTGGGATGTGGCAGTCGGGGAGAGGGAGGAAAATGATGACTCCCAGGTTTCCAGCTGATGTGACTGGATGGGTGGGTGGAGAGCTGCGGGAAGAGCAGCCCTCAGCTCATCTCCCTGCAGATCTGTGAGGGGTGGGCCCTCAGACTCTCATCCTTCCTTTGAGTGCCCAGGAGGATTCTGGAAGATGTATTCCTGGTTGATGTTGGAAGACTAACCCTGGGTCCCCTGTCAGTCTGCAGACTTGACTGTGGGTCAGACTTGACCTCGGGGTTGTGTTGGGGGGCTGGCCTCTGGCCCATCTGGAGGAGGCCCAGCTTCCCTCCAGGGCTCCATGCGGGGGCTGGTGTCCTGGCCTCCTTGGTCTCAGGCAGAACCGCCTGTGTGGGGGGCTCTCACCACCTCACTGAGGCAGACATGGGTCGGTCTTCCTACCGGCTGTGTTGTATCCAGCAGGAAACGTTTGGAATATGTGAGTGTAAGTGGCCGCAGGAGAGAAATCTACAGTTTCTCCCATTATCGGGAAAGAGCTAGACTACCAGAGGCTACCAGATGTTCTGTGTCTTATAATGTATGTTTTATGGCAAATGAAAATATATATAAAATCTGTACCCAGAGAGCTCCCTGCTCACTTAAAGGGGACTGGATTCTTCTTTTATTCTTACCCTCTTCAAATTTTAGGCAAGAATTCCCTTCCGAGCAATGAACTTATCTGCCAAGTTGGGGCCCAGAGGGAACCCTTATGGGGGACTCATAAACCCCGTCTTTTGAGGAAATCTTGGGGCCGAGGCCACATTCAGCCCCACATGTTTACACAATAGTCTCTCTCAGCTCCGAGGGGCCATTAGAGTTAATTGGGTGAATAATCTGTGTTTAAAAAGTCCCTAAATACATATTTGCATAATCCACACTTTGCCCAAGCCTGTGAAAGCCTATTTGTGGGATCTGGAGTGGGTCCTGGGCGTAGAGTCTTCCCCTTGTGCTTCCAGAACAGCTTCTCCTCTTGGTGACTGTCCTTTGGTAGGGAGGAGGACAGGCAGGCTCATCTTCTGCCTGATGCT
This sequence comes from Hylobates moloch, assembly GCF_009828535.3. Lineage (NCBI taxonomy): Eukaryota > Metazoa > Chordata > Mammalia > Primates > Hylobatidae > Hylobates > Hylobates moloch. Next base: position 112,281,508 of record NW_026652281.1, read on the forward strand.
ATGGCAGTGCCTGTATTAGCCACTTATCCTTTTTTTTTTTTTTTTTTCGGAGACAGAGTCTCACTGTCACCCAGGCTAGAGTGCAGTGGTGCAATCTCGGCTCACTGCAACCTCCACTTTCCGGGTTCAAGAGATTCTCCTGCCTCAGCCTCCCGAGTAGCTGGGACTACAGGCGCATGCCACTATGGCTGGCTAATTTTTTTGTAGTTTTAGTAGAGACGAAGTTTCACCGTGTTAGCCAGGATGGTCTCGATCTCCTGACCTCATGATCCGCCTGCCTCGGACTCCCAAAGTGCTGGGATTACAGGCATGAGTTACCGTGCCCGGCCCACCTTAGCTATTCTTGAGCCTTTCACAGATATTCTTTGTGGCTCGCTGGTCCTGGGAGATACTACGTGGGAAAAGGGTTCCATAGTCTAATATGTTTGGAAAATACTGTATCTTGTCTATTGTCTTGGAGAATCCTCATGCACATTATTATATCAAAGGCTGTGAGAAGTCCTTCAGTAAAGAAACTGATTTAACTTTCTCTTATCTAGCTTCTTTCAAATATATTTCAATCTAAGCATGACCCTCCTGTATCCCTGATGACCATCTACAGAACTACAGCAATCTGTAGAAAACAATGAATGCCACTTCCTTTTTCACAGGGGACACTTTGTGTTTTGACCACCTGCACAAACAGTGCCTGGGAGGACTCTGGAAGACTTATTCTTGGTTGAGTTTGGAAAATTAGCCTCAGTCTCCTGTATTTGTGTTTGCTGCCCTTAAGTGAGGCCATAGCATAGAGTCAGGTAGGATGGGCAGGCACAATTCCCCACAGTGCTTTTCACACCACTACAGCCCAGTCTTGGTTCTTGGAGCAGGAAAGGGACAAGGCATTTGAACTAGACGCACATGGATGGTTGCATGAAGCCCCAGAATTCCTGGTCAGGGAGTCCTTACAGACCCCCGGTCCTGGGCTCTATTGGTTGTTGGAATCTCCTCTGCAACATAGCATCTGTGAGTCCATGCCACAGGGGTCCACTGGCCTGATGTTATGGCACTAGGAAGAAGGCATCCAAAGGTGGCCTCAGGCCAGAGCCTGCTGGGAGCAAAAGCCGAGCTCTCCCAGTCATGTTGAGCTGCTACTTTGAGTAGTCCTGCACATCAGTCTTCACCAGGTTCTCAACATTGACTGACTGCACATGAGAATCAGCTGGAGAGATAAAAAAATCCCAATGCTCAGACAGCACCCCAGATGTATTCAATCAGAATGGGGTGGGGATGGGAAGCTCAGGCATGAGTAGTTTGTCAAGCTTCCCAGGTGATTGCAATGCACAGCCATGGTGAGCAGTTGCACCAGAGCCACGTTGAGAGAGTAGGTATTGTAGGAAGTGGAGGTGAGCAGGAATTTGTGGCTCTACCCTGGGCCCAAGCACAACTGCATCTATTTGCCCTTGAGAAGCAAACAAACCCATGGTCCTGCTTGGGCAACCCTTGGCAGGGTTGTGGCAAACCCCTTGGGCAAGGAAGTGGGAGCATCCTGCTGTGTTCAGATCAGAGATACCATCTTCAGGTAGGTGAGGAGGATTGCCAACATTCTTGAGCACCTACTGTGTGCCAGGCACTGTGCCACGCATGGCCTCATTTAACTCTCACATTCCGTCACAAGCTAAGATTTCCATTAGAGGTGTCGAAACTAAGGCACAGAGAGGTTATGGAATGTACCCAAAGTCACAGCAATGTTAAGTGATAGAGCAGTGAATTGAATCCGGAATGTCAGAGGCGAAGAGCTCTCCATGTGGTACTGGTGAAGGGCTTGTTGTTCATTGGGCGGAGTCATTTGTGGGAGGATATGGCTGGGGTCAGCAGAAGAGGTTTCTGTCTGTGTGTGTGTGTGTGTGTTCACTGAATTTCAGGGTTGGAAGGGTTTTTCTGTGGGCTGAGGGGAAGGAGGTGGGACTAAGGAGAAACAGAATCAGTCGGGTATTGGAGCCAGCTCTCACATGCAGATTATGCATATTTCTTCCCATCTCTGAGTTCAATGACATCTCGTTGGAAGCTTGAAACCAGCCACAGTGGGAGTATTTACACCACAGAAATTGGCAAACACTACAAATCAGGTGTTTATTTATTTTCTCAGAAAGCTGGCTGTTAAACATTTACCAGCATGCCACTGGAGGGAACCCAAATCCTAGGCCCAGCTCCTTTGGATTAAGGAAAGGGGGAGAAGATTGGGCCCAGAAAGAGAAAATTGAACGAGAAGCTGTTTGTACAATGGAGTAAATAGTTGCATCGAGGGAAATGAAACAGGAGAGGGGAATGAGCTTCTGTCACTTGGGGCAAGACAAGAGGAGCATGATTAGTGCTCAGTAAATGTTTATTTGTCTTAAAATTGGGATTATTGAAAAAACAGCAGATTTAGCAGCAGTAGAGACTGGGATAGAGATGAGGAAAAGGCAGGGGCCATTTGTTAAACGTCTGCAGACTGCCATGGAAGTTTTGCCACACCACGGCAAGGAGATGAGTTCAGAGAATCAAGTTGCAGCTTGCAGGTCTGTGGCCAGAAAGAGATGTGTAAGTCCATTTCCTGAGGCCGCCTCATGGAGGTGGGAGTGGACAGAGGCTCCAGCAGTGAGAGGGTTAAACCAGAATAACAAGGGGGTGATTTATCTCAGCCCCAACATTCCCTTGCTCATGGCTCTGACTGGCCTTGCTAATGCTCCCGGGTTGCAAATTTACCTATTTGTCAAGTCCCTCTCCACAGCCTGGCTCTCTCTGGCTGCTTGTGTGGTTTATTAAAGAGGCCTTTGCTACCTGTCATCTCAAACAGCCTCCTTTATCCAAAACAGAATAATAGAGATATCTCCCTCCAGGGACGCGGGATGCAAATGCCTGAGGACAGGTTGCCAATTTGCTGCGTGTATTAAGGGAAGGAAGCTGTCAAGGGAAACGGCCGGGATCCAGGCTCTTCTAACAAGCTCATTTCTGGGTTGAGGGGAGACCTGGGCTGCTCGAGTTTAGATTACGTGGGCACGGGCCTCTGCTTTCCTATGGACAGCTGTCAGCAGCAATCGAAACAAAATTGGCTTTCTTCCTTTTCCCCTTCCCCCGCTCGTCCTCAGTAGCAAGGCCCTGCCAATAACTGTCAAGAAGCCGTCCAGCTGCTGAGGTCGCCTCGCCCGCATCGCAGTGCGCCCTGCTCTGCAGTGGGTTGGGCCCTGGTTTACAGTCTGTGGAAGTATGTCCTGGCTGGCGCAACCTTGTTTGCTGGGGGCTGAGGGGAGAGGGGTTGTTTCCTCCTCCCCTAGAGAGAGTTTAATCAAAGAGGGAATTCTGTCCTGGTGGCACCTGGGAAAGATGTTCCTCCTGGCCCTCATCATAGGGGGATGCAAGGGCTTCCTTCCTGCCAGGAATCTTCCCACTTGACAGACTTTGGTTTGACTCTTGTTCACCTTACAAAAGAGCACTGCCCTGGCTCTGGAGCCGGTGACCTTCTGCCTCCAGGATGGCTGGGCAGCGAGAGGACTCAGGCACAGAGAGAAGGGTCTGACATACCCACCAGATGATCGCTTTATCTCCTCTGCTCCTCACAGAAACCCTGTGCAACCCAACCCCACTAATTTCAGAAAAGGAAGTTGCAACCCAGGGGCCTACTAGAAGCTGGTTAAGTGCCAGGCTCAGAACTTGAACCCAGGACAGGACTGTTTCATTTCCTGCAGAAGATCAAGGCCTCCCTGGCCACCCTTGAGGGCCCTGCAGGGTCTCCTGACCGTAGGAAGGTGGTCTTGGTTGGGTATGCACGTGGGACCTTCTGGGTCCCTAGGAGCTCTCATGACCCACAGGTTCCCTGCTCCCTACCATGTCCTCAACTCCACTCCACTCCTACTGCTGCCTCAAGACTGAGGTCCCCAGGCAGGGCAGCGAGTGCCCAGAAGTGTTCCATGAGTGTGGCAGGGGTTTGTTCTGGAGCTGGGCAGAGGTGACCTCAGAGCTTGGAGACACCTGCTGGGGCTCATGCTGCAGCTGAGGGGCCAGGGCTGGGCCAAGGAGGGCAGAGCCATGTGGCAGACTAGCTTAGCTCAGGGTCTTCCTTGACTGGGAGCCAGACAATGCTTTGGACTCTTTAAAATGAGCCTCAGAGTGGGGTTCAAGGCCCTGTGGGGCAGGCTGAGCATCTGTCTTTGTCAGGGAGGCCCCTCTGAGCCAGAGCACCACAGGGTTGGCTGTTGCTTTTGAAGGTTTGATTTCTCTCCAGTCCTCTTACTGCACCTTGTTTTTGGCAGATGCTCAATGAATTCTTATTGCTAGACTGCCTTACTCCTTCCTCTTCCCTGGTGGTGTCTCATCTGCTTGGGGCCACTTTTAGCCACCTACCAACACTGATGGCAGGTCCAGCACTGCACATGCCTAGCCTCCATTTCCGTCACAGGTGTCCTAATTTTCTTGCTCACCTGTTGCAGCCTCTTCTCTCCCAGCTCCTTTCCCCAAGGCTGATGGCTTAGCCAGCCCAACCCACCTCCCCTGTTAACATCCCCATTTTACAGATGAGAAAACCAATCCTCAGAAAGGTTAAGATCAGAGCAGGATTTAAGCTCAGGCAATCTGACCTCAAACAGGAGTATTTCTCCTTCTGGCAGGGCTACATGTTGGGGGTGACAGAGGTTTGGGCTTAGGGGTGAGGACTCTGTCAGCCTGAAGGTCTTGCCGACCTTGAGAGTCTTCATCATTTGAGCTGTTCTGGGTGTCAACTCCTCTGTGAAGAGCGTCCGGGATGCTCCCATGTAACCCACAGCTCAGGGTGCCTGGCAGGGAGAGGATAGGCTGGAGAAGGAAGGCCTGCCGAGCAGGAGTAAGGGGGCCCCCATTCTCTGGGGCTGGCTTTGCTGCTGTGGCCCGGCCCCATAGGGCTGCTGTACTGGGGCTGCCCACTGATGGTGCTCCAATGCGGGAGGCCAGGCAGGGGCTCTGCATCGGGCTGGCCAGCCATAAGTAGGCCAGCCTGACATGGTCCTTCTGCACTCCATGGCAGGGTAGCTGTCCCACCGCCAGCCCAGAGGCAGTTGATGGGGAGGCCAGAGGCCTCGGAGTCCAGCTGAGGCTCGCAAGGCCACGTGCATCTACCCAGAGTTCCTTCCATGGACAGTGCATACTCCCTGGAACGCACCATCAGAAAGGCAGCTTCTAGGGTGAGGGAAAACCAGCCCAGGAAGGAAAGATGGAATACTGGTGGGGCCCCACACCCAGATGCCATCAGTGTGCTTGGGGTTATACCACAACTTGAAATGGGCCTGGGGTAAGTAGGTCACTGCTTGTCTCTGAGCCCCAGTTTTCTCATCTGGTGACTGACATGTAAGCAATTGCCAACACTTACTGAGTAAAGAACAAATCTGTAAAGGGAGAGTTACCGTAGTTCCTATCTCCGAGGCTTGGGGGGAATTGAATGAGATGAAGGATGGGAAGCACCTGGTATGCAGTAAGCGCTCAGTAAGTGCAGGTGGCCCTTCTTTCTGTAGATGGGGCTGTAGTCCCCCTTCCCCTTTCACAATGCGTCTTGCTTGTTCTAGCTTCCTCTCTATCACTTGGGCCTCCGCGGCTCACTCTAGAATACAGACTGTAATTTCTCTGGAGGAGATTCCCTTAGGAGCAAACCTCAGGGACGTCTTTAAATAGACGTGAGAATGCCAGTGCTGGAGAGGCCCGCAGAGGCAGCATGGAATGGGCTTAGACTGAGGAGCCAGACAGACCAAAGTCTCATCTCAGCTCTGTCAGCTGCCAGCTTTGTGGCCTTGGGGTGCCCACCTCCTGTCTCTGAGCAAGCTCAACAGTTCCTGCCCCTTGGGGTTCTTGTGAAGTTGAAATGAGTCTTTGTCAAGTGAAAAGCTGTGAGTATATTTGTTAACATATGTGCAACTGTATTGGGAAAAGCTGCATCATTTATGATCTTTTCCAGTCTTCTTATTCTGAAGGGGCATCTGGGACCCTGAAAGGGATGGGGCTGGCCTGTGGTCCCACAAGAAAGGAGCGAGAGAGACGTGGGGCTTGGATTGTGAGGCAGCCTTTTCTTCCCACGTGCTCTCCCTGCCTCTACTTTCTGCAAGCACCAGGAGGTAGAAGACAAAGGTATATCCACAGCTATTAGCACCTCTGGGGTCTGACATCTGGCCCTTGCCAGTGGCGACTGCGTCCTCTTTGTCTGAATGACCTAGTCTTTAAGCCAGGGCCTACATCGAGGTCCTTCCGGACACCCTAGAGGCAAATGCAAACCTCTCCCTCATCCTGCTGCTTTCCTTAGGGCTGAGAAAGCCTGGGCCAGCAGATGGCCTGTCAGAGCCTAGGGAACCAGGCTTGGCTTGGGCAGACGGCATCTCAGAAGGGCTTGTGCATTTAGGGAAAACCAGCCCCAAATAACTCCCAGATTCAGTCCTGAGCTATGCAGGTGAAGGCAGGTAGGAAATTACAGCCACTTGAGGCTTTCTCTCCCAGCGACTTGATTAAAGCTGAGGAGTGTTAGAATTGAAATAGCTGGGAAAAGTGCCCTTTGATATGTTCATTTGGTTTTAATTTGGGGGGACACAGGGCAGCACCAGCTTGTTTTATTTCTGCTTCCTTTTAGCGGCTTTCACTTGGCTCCTATCCCCCCATTTCCAGACCCCTCCCCTGCTGGAATTTGTGAATTTCAAGGTCAGCTGAAAGTCAAGCTTTACCATGTTGGTGATGAAATGCAAGCAGATGTGGCTGGTTTGGCGGATGGTGGCCACACCCTGAGAGCTGTGCTCAGTCCTGTGGGTGATGCCTGGCAAAATTAACAAAGTCTGATCGCTTACAACCCTGGGTTTCCATCCCGGAGATTCAGATTTCAAAGCAAGTGCCAATCAGCATGTGTTTATCTAGGGGAGTTGAGAAGTGATGCTGGCTGGGGAAGGTGTGGCTGCCTCATCTTGGCGTGCCAGCTACTGAGAGCAGTCGGAATGGGTGCCCGCACTTGGGTTTGGCCTCTGTTATGTGGTGTTGGCTTTGCTGAGGATGTTGTCTGCTGGTCCTTCTTGCTAGGGAAAGGGACTGGTGGATTTTCCAATGCTAGTTTCATATCACATGCCCATCGAGTTGCCCTCTTCCCCTTTGCAGCGGGTTAAGCCATTGGCGAATGCTTGCCATGTGACGAGCGCTGTGTTGGCAGTGACCTCAGGGAGAAGGTCAATTTTCAGCTCGGCTTCCTGGCATCACCCACACCCCTCTGTGACTCAGAAAGTGGCCCAGCCGGCTGCCTCCAGCACTCTGGTAGACCTGTTGGGTGGTGCAGGGGGAGAGCTTTCTGATACCCCAGTTTCTTCCGGCACTTCATCAGATGCCACCCCTCGGGCTCTGTGCAAGGTCTCACAATGTCCCCTGACTTGGGTCTTGGTTCTGCTGACGCACTGTGGCAGTTTTGTCTAAGGTACACGTGGGAATCCACCCTCCTGGCAATGTGCTGGGATTGACTTACTAGGAAAGCAGGGAGACCCAGCAGCCTTAGGTTTCTTTCTCTGTGTTCACCAGTTCTTCCCAGTCCAGCATCCTGTACTCTCTGCCTTCCAAAACCTAAGCACAGGGCAGAGCAGATGCCTGCTTGGCCCAAGAAGGGGATGAGCTTGGGAGCCCACGCTGTGTTGGAAACCCAGCTTTCTCTCTAGTCAGCTCCGGGCCCTTGGCCAACTCCTTTCGCATCTCTAAGCCTCAGTTTCTTTGTCTGTAAGAGGGGATAATGGTGCCCACCTCACTGAGTTGCTGTGAGGATTAAATGAAACAGTGCATGTAAAGGGCCTGGCACGGTGCCTGGTGCATGGTGCTCAGTAATGTTCACTATTATAGCTATTGTCCAAATCCTGGGAGAGCAGTCCGAGAAACAGTGTGGGCAGGGACCTACCCAGCTCCCCTGTGGCCTTCGGGGTTTCCTAACTGCAGAGCCCAATTACCTGATGTGCTCCTCAGCTGAGGAGCTCAGCCTCCTCCCCAGGGTCCTTGCCCCAGCTCATCAGGGAGCAGAGACAGATGTGGCTGGGGAGTTAGACTGAAATCACCCTCTCCACCCTGCCTTTTTGAGTGGCAGTGTGCTACAGAGAAGTGACGTTTAAAAAAATGTTCCTTAAATTGAGGAGTTGTCCAAAACGGAGCTGGTTTTCACAGCACAGTCATTTTTGGATAAGAAAGCCTAAAATGAGAAATTTCTGAATGCAGAACAAAGCAGAAGAGCCTGCCACAACAGCACATGTGAGTCAGCCCGAATCCCCTCACAAACAGCCTGCCTTGTTAAAATCAGTCCCTTGGTGCGGGGGGGATTAGCGCTCTGCAAACTTCCCATCCCAGGCCTGCCTGCATTTTTACTTTCCCTGCTGCACGGTTCTTGCTGATATTCTTCCCTACACACCCAGGGGATTTCCCCACACATAATGGGGGCCACTCCCATTGCGAAAATGATGGAGAGTTTTTTCTTTGCTCTGGCAGGAAAAGAGTAACTTCTGCTGGAAATACAGAGAGGCAGAGACATTAGCTGCAACAACTCCCCCTGCTTTGTTCCCCTGGGTGTTTTGGGAAGGACTGCAAAGAACTGAGTGGGGGGTGCCTTGGTGGGGAGGGTCAGGTCCCTCTAGGTAACTGTGTAGGACTCCCAAGGGTCATTTCTGTTCTTCCTCATCCTCCAGGAAGTACTACCTGCTTTACTTACTCCATAGCAATTTTTTTTTTTTTTTGAGACGAAGTCTCGCTCTCTCACCTAGGCTGGAGTGCAGCGGCGCAATCTTGGCTCACTGCAAGCTCCGCCTCCTGGGTTCATGCCATTCTCCTGCCTCAGCCTCCTGAGTAGCTGCGACTACAGGCGCCTGCCACCACGCCTGGCTAATTTTTTGTATTTTTAGTAGAGATGGGGTTTCACCATGCTAGCCAGGATGGTCTTGATCTCCTGACCTCGTGATCCGCCTGCCTTGGCCTCCCACTCTGTAGCAATTTGTGACAGTTGATGGGCAGAGTTGGAGCTGCCACTCTGGGGCTCAGAGTATCAGGGCCCTCCTATTGCATAACTCTGGGGACACTTTGCATGTGGCACCCCTGGGTATGTGCAGTCTGAGGAGCTGGTTGGGGTTGGAGGAGACATCTATAGGATCTGCCGTCTGCCCACTGTCCAGGTCACCACCTGCTGGTATGGCTCATGGGCTACAAGAAGTATGTCTAAGATAGAGCAGGGAGGCCACACCCAGGAGCAGGTTCCTTTCCCTCCACCTCAGTCCAGCCCTGCGCCCGCCTCTGCTCCTACCCCATGGTGCTTTGGTCTAGCTGGAATAAGTCTGACCGGCCAGCTGGCCTGAGTTCTGGAGCCCAAGACCTTGCTTGCCCTGTTGGCTGGGCCCCCTCAAGCTTGGGCCGCTCATTATTTCTCCACTGGCGGGGGAGTGGGAAGACCAATTATCAGGGCCTCACCGCCACGCACTGCCTTTGGATGCATTTTCTCAAATGGCGAAACCCTCTTTGGGGAGAAGCAATTTGTTGGGGAGCTCAGGGCAGTGTAATTTATGGGTCCCCTCTTGCCTGGCTAGGAGTGAGGTGGCTGTGGCTTAATTTAATTAGCTGGATTGAAGCCGAGCAGATCACCAGAATGGGCCTGGAATTCTGGTTTGAAAGGCATATTTCTCTTCAGAGCAAAGCATAGCTGAAGAGGAAAAGGTCTAAAGTTACTTCATTCATTTGGATCCTTTGGTTAGAGATGTCTTCCAACTTGAAATATAAACCCACTTATTTTTCTTAAGAATCCAGCCCACCAGCTACAGTATTCTGTTCATGCATTTAATAGCAATAATTGAACAGAGCTCAAATTATCATAACCTAATGCTCTCCAAGTCAGATCCAACTGTGTCACATTTTTTCTATGGGGAAGTGAGTATATTTGGCAGGGCAGAGAGAAGCCGCCAGCCTCATGCACTGCAATGTCCTGTTGATTGAGTTTTAGTGGGTGCAGCCACAAGGCTGGGGACCTTGAGGGGCTGCGAGAAGGGGGCCAGACAGCAGGTGCTCCCTAGCTGCGATCCATAGCTCTCAGCTGGGCATGGCTGTCTGGATTGTAAAAGGACACTCAGGGCAAGAGTGAAAGCTAGAGCTGGAAGTGGCCACCAAGTGCTAATACTTTTGATAGCAGTAACAGTCATAATGATCATTAGGGCAGCCCCCTTAATTTACAGTTGAGCTTCTGAGAGGCTGTAAGATGGCTTATGACAGGCCCTGGATCCAGATTTTCAGCCTTCTCAGGCAACAGAAGGAAGGCTCCAGGGCTGCCATTCATAGACAGACTCTGGAGGGGCTGGGAGACCTCTGCCATCAGCCAGCTGATCTTAGGTAAGCTTCTCTGAGGCTCAGTTTTCACATCTGTAAAACTGGGATTCTGGTACCTCCCGTTTCCCGCCCCCCGCCCCGAGCTGGTTTGTGACACCAGAGAGAGAATTAATGCAGGGGAGAGGGCGCCCGCAGATTGCTGCCAGGGTGTCAGGATCATCAGCCCAGGGGACACTCTCCTGTGAGGGGAAGCTGCTGGCCTCAACCCCAGCGTCATTTTGAGCTTCTCAAAATGGCCAGCATGATCAGGATCACCACAACAGGGGCTTCTGACTGGGGGTGGCCTAGATTTGAGCTCTGGGGCTTTCCCCAGATATGGCCATTGTGTGGATCTTGTGTGGCAGAGCTGAGCATATTGTGTTTCTGAGCTGTTCCCTAGTGGTTCTTGTTCTCCTCAGCCCATGGAGGCCAACCTTCAGGTGAGTCACCTGTGAGAGGCATTGGGCTATGTGAAGGGAGGACAAGCACTTTTCCAGCCAATGTGCCCCAAATAGGAATTCATTCCCGGGGCCTTGTGTAAGCTCGCCCTCTCTCTCTTCCTTTTTCTTTCTTGAGCTCCAAGTAAAATTGCCAGGAAATCCATGCTGGGTTTGGTGATGGTGCTGGGGCTTCCATGCGGGGTGCTGGTGACGGTGTCAGGGCTTGTGGTGGCAGGTGCTGGGCACACAGTGGACACCATCATCCTCACAGGGCTGGGCTTGGAAGCTCAGGGTGTTTGCCCAATGCCATCAGAGAAGCTGGGTCTAGTCTATTGTTAGCAGATAAAGCAATGACAAAGGCAGTGAAAGTGTTCTGGGGGGTGATTTTGATCTGTCTCCCCCAAGGGGATTGCTTGGTTATCCTTTTGTTATTTAACAAAGCAAACGGGGCCTCTGCTCTTCAATCACAAACTGTAATGTTGACTACTTCAAAAAAGCAGAGGGAATATTATTCCAATATTTATCTTAGCACAAAACTAACATTTCAGGGCCTGTACCCATAATTCAAATGTTGATGGGGAACACATTGTGTGAATGTGGTGCAAATATAAACAAGGGGAAATTGCTTATATTTAATAGGGAAACATGAAGTAAACATTTTTGAATAAAATGGCAAAGACTTGGTTCTACTAGTTGCAATTTCTCAGTTGAACATATTTAACTGGCACTGCTTAGGAGTTATCACGTGGTCTGAGGGTTCAGCGAGGGTTAAGGTTAAGTTCTTATTATCAAGATGCCTCTCTGAGCCCAAGTCCTTGATTTCACGTCCCTGACGTGCTGGGCACTGGCTGATCTAGAAGCTGGTTTGTGGCTCTGAGAAATTCAGTGTGGTTCCTTTCTCTCTCTCTCTCTCTCTTCATATTTTCTTCTACTCAAATGCTCATTAGTGCCAGGAGCCCCTATAAAGGCACACGGGAGGGGGAAAGAGGCCCCTTGTTAAGGGCAGTTGCCTTCCAGCTGCTTTATAAGAGGCTCACCCAACCCAAAGTCTGTGCGACTCCCTGAGGGATCCCCCCTTGGAAAAGGGAGGTGTGGGCCCCCATGGTCTAGCCCTAGGAATTCCTATGCAGTGGAAACCTCCATTGCTGGTGGCATCTTGCCTCATGCGAGGAGGGCCTGCAGGCCTTATGTAAACACTCAGGTGCCTGTCTGTACAAATGTGGGGCCTCAACACCGGCAGGCTCTGTTTCTGTTACTACTTCAGGGTGTAGAAGTGTGGGCATTCACAGTTCTTTCTGCCATCCTCCAGCCTGTGTATCTCCCATTGCGGAAGCGGTTCTGGGAGTGTTACTTGCACCGCCCACAGCCCCATTCCCCCGGCATGATTTGTTGGGTGATGAGCCTATGGTGGGTGGAGATGGGGTCTCTGTGATGCTGCAGGCTGATTCCTGGGACTTCACTTTCAGTTCCTAAATGTGTCTTTCTTGTAAGGAGATGGCCCTTGTGACTTCTCCAAGTGGAAAAAGGACACTTTAGGTTTGTCCCCATGGCTCTGTTCATGATCACCATCGTGTTTCCCAAACTTTCATTTCCTCATTGACTCTGTTTAGTTTTTTTTTGTTGTTGTTTTTTTTGAGATGGAGTCTCACTCTGTCGCCCAGGCTGGAGTGCAGTGGTGCGATCTCGGCTCACCGCAAGCTCCGCCTCCCGGGTTCATGCCATTCTCCTGCCTCAGCCTCCTGCGTAGCTGGGACTACAGGCACCCGCCACCACGCCTGGCTAATTTTTTGTATTTTTTTTTTAGTAGAGATGGGGTTTCACCGTGTTAGCCAGGATGGTCTCGATCTGCTGACCTCGTGATCCGCCCGCCTCAGCCTCCCAAAGCGCTGGGATTACAGGCGTGAGCCACCGCGCCCGGCGAGCTCTGTTTAATATTTTTAAGGGCTTCCAGAGATAAAGGAACCACATAAGCCTTGATGTCTCCTTTTCCAGGGGACAGAGATAAAGCAATACTCACTGAGAGGAAGTTCATGGGGTGGGAGGGACCTGGAATCTCATCGGTTCAATTCAGGAAACGCTGACCAGGCACCAGCTGTGTGCCCAGAGCTGTGTGATATGCTGGGGTGGGGACAGGGGCAGTGGTGGGCCCAGCATAGAAAGAGGTGAAGTTAGGTCAGCTGTGGTTTCTAAGATGTCACATGAGGAGGACAGAAGTTAGGCTCTTACTTTGAAAATGCAGAGGCCATTTGTCATAGGGGCTCTACTCTGGGGGCTAGTGGTAATAATAAGCTGAAAAATGAAAAAATTATAAAGCTAACACAGTGCTTAGAAACATGCCAGAAAGGGTTCTAGGTGCTTTGTGGTATTAACTCACTTAACCCTCACAAAAAACCTATCAGGTCAATAGTATTCGACACATTTTACTGATGTCGGGGGTAACCTCTTGTTCAGGGTCACACAGGCCAGTGGAGCTGGGTTCTGACCCCAGGCAGTCCAACTCTAGGCGTATGGGCCTTTAGCCACTGTATTAGTGTAAAGGAGACCCCAGTACTGAACCTATTCCTTCTGCAGCCTTTTCCCTGGGAACTTGGTGTTGTGCTGAAGACTCTGAACTGGACATTTTCCTTCTGTGCCCAGGGATGAGCATGATAGTGTTTGGGGCTGAGAGAAGAGAGCAGGTTGGGATGTGACCTGCCACTCTCCAAACCTGGGGCTGAGCAGGCTTTCATCTCAGGCAGAGTCTGAGATACAGAGCTGTGGGCTGCACAGCTGCTGCCTGCTGTCTAAGGAAAGTGTGGCACCCGCTCCTCCCAGCCAAGGCCAAAAGCCTCATCCTAAGATGGGAGGCAGAGCTGGGGCAAGAGTTAAGTGACTGAACTGAGGCCACTCTGTGCCCTCCTCCTGTCTTTTGCAGGGGCCACTCTCCAGGAAGTAGGTGCCATTGAACCCTTCTCCCAAGCGAATTCTGCTAATTCTGCTCTCCTTTAGCAAGCTTTCAGAGTCGGGTTCTGATTTTGCACCCCTGCTGTGACCATTTCTTATTCCTATCTTAAATGCTGGCAGACAATCTGGCTGACTTGTGTCTGAGAAGCAGTTGGCCGTGCTGGGATTGTGACCCCAGTGTGTGGTGTATTACCTCAGTGAGGAGTAGATGGACCCAGCCTGGGACAGGAAGGAGGAGAGAGGCTACAGGGGCGTGTGATGGAGGAAGATGTGGTGGTGATGGAATGAGACACCAGTTCTGAGCATTTTCTAATTTGAGGCATCACCCAGAAAACCTCCAGATCTGTAGGAAGAGTGTGGTTTGGGGACATTTGGTTAAAGCAGATTGTTTCCTCCTCACTGGGGAATGTTCAGGTTGGGGTGTGGCTGTTGGGAGAGTTGTAGTGGGGCAGGGAGATGGAGTCCTGGCGAGAACTGCCGCCTGGAGAGCTTGGGAAATGAGGCTTGCTGGGAGAAGGCAGTTGTTGAATCTGAAGAATAAAGCAACACACAGGGACATCGGTGTGTCTGGAAACGTGATAAATGTAGAGCTGTATATGTAACATCATTTGCCTTTTTTTCTTGCAACTTAATTATATTCTTCCTCTTCTCAACAGGGTTTTGGTCTTCTCTAGGAATAGCACAGGGACGTGTTACTTGTCTGGTAGCCATCTAGTACCCAGGGAATGACTTGAGGGGCCCCCTGTGTGATTTCTGAGCCGGGAGGCAATAGAGAAGGAAAAAGGGGTAACAGGCAAAAGCTCCCATTATTTGTTTCCATTGGTTGCCAGTTGGTGCTGATGATGGATGTAGTGGGTACCCTTGTGTGTGATGTGACACCCGCGTCTCAGCTGTGGAGGTGGAAAGGTCAGCTTGGGTGATGTGGGGACTGGCCTTCAAGGCTTGAAAAATCACCCAGACAGAGGACAGGCAGAGGCAGCTCATTTTAGGTGTCCTTCAAGAAAAATAAAAACAATGCTTGGCTTATCCATAGAATCATTTCCTGATGCCATGGAAACAGCCAGAGGGCAGGGCGTGTGGTGGCGAGACCTCCTCTCGGGGAGGTGTTCGGGCAGGGCTGAGGGGTAGCCCTGTTCCCTCTATCCCCTCTGTCTCCTCTGTCTCCTTTGTCTCTGTTGTGCACTCAGCCTCTGTACTACCAATCCCCTTCAAGGTCCCAGCAAAGGGCAGAGCATACCGGGCTGTGTTGCATTAGCACCTTGATTTCTCGCTTTGTCTCTGAGCTGCTGGGCCAAGTGCCCATTGTCTCTGTCTCCTGGCTCTTTTCTCCCTCTGGACTGGTCCACCCAGGGCCAGAGTGATGATGGGACCTGTGATGGCTCCAGGCTTTTCAGGGCCACCCTTTGTCACCTGGCCTTCTCCTCACCAAGGCAGGGTTTTCTGGAGTGTGGTTTGTGTACTACCAATAGTACCCCCGATGACTCTGGGAGGTCCTGTAGGGAACTTTTTTTGAAGTTAATAGTTATGGTTGTGTTTGATGCCTATTAGAAAATGTTAACCAACATGTGAGACTGTGTTTTCTCAGGTATTGGAACCAAGGATGAGATCCCAGGTCTGTAGAGGCAGCAGAGGACACTGGCAAGAGCAGGGCTCTGGGGCCAGACTGCCTGCTTCGAATCCTGGCTCTGCCACTTATGGATTGTGAGGCCTTGGGCTTACTTCCTCTTCTTGTCTAACTTGGGGATAATAATAGCTCCTACCTCCTAGGGCTCTGGTGAGCATTGAGTTAGTGCATGTGAGGCATTTATAAAGTGCTTGGCATATAATCAGGACTCAGTTGGTGTTAGCTGCTGTTATTACTGTCATTAAAAGTATTTAAAGAAAAACATTGAACAAATCATAGTGCAGGCTGGGCGTGGCGGCTCATGCCTGTAATCCCAACCGTTTGGGAGGGTCAGGCAGCCAGATCACTTGAGGCCAGGAGTTCAAGACCAGCCTGGCCAACATAGTGAAAACCCATCTCTACTAAAAATACAAAAATTAGTCAGGTGTGGTGGTGGACACCTGTTATCCCAGCTACTTGGGAGGCTGAGGCAAGAGAATCATGTGAATCCAGAAGGCGGAGGTTGCAGCAAGCTGAGATTGCACCACTGCACTCCAGCCTCGGTGACAGGGTGAGACTCTGTCTCAAAAAGAAAAAAAAGCATAGTGCACATGGCCAAGCCCACAGTCATTGTTCTTTCTGCGTAGACAATCGCGGGTGCACATATGACCCCAGTATGACCCCTGCCACTTGCCGTCTATGTATCCTTGGGGAAGATAATCTTAGCTGGCTCCTCAGTTTTGTCTATAATGGGGAATGTAATGCTTAACTTGTGGAGTTGCAAGGTTAACTGAGGCCCAGCTGGGATAGCAACTGGCACATAGGAGGCACTCAGTGGTAGCTATTGTGATGTTATTCGCATTGTTGGTACTGCTACAACCACCCTGTGAGCTCCTGAGGGATGGGACCACGTGTAGTCATCCTTGGTGCTAAACAGGCCCAGAAGGGATCTGTCTGGAGCCGAGGGGCCCACCTTTGCAAGGGAATTGGTGCCTTCCAAGAAGGTACAAGACAGATGGGGGATCCTGCCCAGGGAGCTCAGGTTGCTTTAGGGAGAGACACCCGAGGTGGGGCCAGGAGAAAGATGGTGTTGGGACTTCAGGCTGCCTGGGGCCTGGAACCCCTGTTCTGAGGAACATGTGAGAAGAGAGCGGCAAGGTGGGTATTTAAGTCTGAGTTACCCTGCTTAGCCCTAGTGGGCTGCAAAGGCTCCAGCCTGCCCTCCCAGGGCCTAGTGATGTGATTTGTGAATTGAGGTTAATGTCTGCAGGGCCTGAAGGGTGCCCTTGCCACCATGCCCTGGGCCCCACAGCTGAGCTCTTTGTTCCCAGTGGGAACTGGGCTGACACCCACAGGTAGAATCCTCTGTGAGGCTGGCACCATGGCTAGCCAGGCCTGCTTTTTGAGAAGACAACTGAAAGGAGAAAGGAGAGGCTTCTGGAAGCCTCATGTGGGAAAACCTACCAGGTCTTACCCTACCCTGATGGAGTTAGGGGGCGGGGGCGCAGGGTTGTTGGGGATGCGGGCAGAGGCAGCAGCACTACTGTGTCCTAGGGCTGGTGGGCATGGAGCTCTAATGTCTTGAGAGGATTAGGAGGGCTCTTTCAAGCGGCCTGGAGCCCCCTCGCAGGCGAAGAAAGTGAGGGTTCTGAGCTCTGGCCTCATGTCTCTTGATGGAAGAGGTCTTCATTTGGCTGCATGCAGAGGGTTAGAATGGGGGGTGAGGTCGTGGTTTTCTAGTCATGGGCTCTGGAGGTCTGTTGAGGCCATGGCTGCTTTTCTGATATTTTTTGCCCTTGTATTTTGCTTTTGTGGAAGAGCTTCATTTTAGACCCCAGGCTCTTTCTCTGTTGTCTTCAGTTGGTGTGTCCTCAGTTTTATTCTATAGCTATGTATGGGGATAGGCAGAGAGTGGCCATTTCTACATGGGAATAATAGTAATCAAAATATATTCTTGCGGCTGGGCACAGTGGCTCATGCCTGTAATCCCAACACTTTGGGAGGCCGAGGTGGGCGGATCACTTGAGGTCGGGAGTTCGAGACCAGCCTGATCAACACGGTGAAACCCTGTCTCTACTAAAAGGGCAAAATTAGCCGGGTATGGTGGTGCATACCTGTAATCCCAGCTACTTGGGAGGCTGAGGCAGAAGAATTGCTTGAACCTGGGAGATGGAGGTTGCAGTGAGCCGAGATCGCGCCGTTGCATTCCAGCCTGGGCAACAAGAGCAAAGCTCTGTCTCAAAAAAAAAAAAAATATATATATATATATATATTTTCATGCCATTTACTGTGCATGTCTCTGTGCTTTGCATGTACTGCCTATAAGCCCCAGGAGGTAGGTGTTATCTCCATTTTACATATAAGGAAATTGAGTTTCAGAAACCCTCAGTGACTATTATTACTACTTGTTGTGATTATTTAAAGGAAAATGTTACACAACTTAGTAAATGGACTAAAACTCAGGACTTCCGGCCTCTGAAGTCCATGCTCTTAATCTCTTCTAATAGCCTTTATTTTCTCTTGTTTTTCATCATACCATGGTACAAAAAGGTAAGAGAGGATTTCATTGCCTGCCTCTCCTGGACCTCATGGCCTATAGAGTGAGGATGGTGCGTTGAGATGAGGCACTGACTCCTCCACCCTGGTCAGCAGCCATGGGCCCTTTGCTGTCCTTATAGACAATGCAAAGTGTGTCCAACTGCTTGGGGCTCTGCTGAGGTTTGTGTGAGAAGCATTTGTGATTCTGGAAAACTTTCCCAGGATGACCCCAGTGATGATGATGCTCTACCCTGGAGCTTGGCTTGGGTCTGTCCAGAAGGGCTGCTGCTGTGGCTGTGGGCACACAGAGCCCTGTCCCTGGCCCAGCAGGTGTGTGGCCTGTCTCTGACTCCCTGCAGCACCTTCCCTGCACCCCAGACATCCTGTGTGTCTGTTCTTTTGATGCCAACTTTGGGGTCCCATGCAGCCATCAAGTCAGAAGGGGGTTGTGCTGTCACAGGGTGACAAGGAGATTTTTGTTCCCCTCCCTCTCTGCTTAGCCTCATTTTGCTGTGCGAGCCTGAACCTTAGGTTTCTGTTGCTTTCTCTATTGCACAGGGATGGAAATTCCTGCCAAGTCTGTGACACAGTGTTGCTTTGAGGACTGCTGAGGTTTGTCAGTGCTAAATCTAAAAGGGTATCGTGGTTGCCTTTAGACACCTCCTGAGAGGGCTTCCCTGATCCCCCCTCCTCATGGCTTAGAGGCTGTGTATCCACAGCTCACTTATACTTACTCTATTGCAGTCATCATCACACTGCAGTAAAACCACCAACACGTGAGATTGTGGCCCCACAATCAGAGAGCTCTTGGGGCAGAGTCTGTGCCTTGATCACCATTAATGGCATAAAGCTGATAATTACTCAGTAAATATTTTTGTGGAATCAGTAGATGATTGGATGAATCCATTTCCAACCCAGAGAATTTGCTGGATGTGCTTGTTAGGTCTTATCCTATCTTTCAATCAGCAAAAGATTCTTTCAAATAGAGGATTGGGAATGTTGAGGAATTGGATGTGATGTTTCCTTAGTAGCTCTATCTGAATAGTCCATAGATAGATCAGGTTTGGCTTGATCCAGCATCCAAACTTTCTCCATGACAGGGTTTAATTCTCCCCATTCCTTGGTTCCCTTCAGTAGAGTTAGTTCTGTTCTCAGTCCCCATATGGTTAAAAGATGACTGCCGCAGCTCTATCCCTACATCCTATCTTACTTGATCCAGTGGGATAGGTCGAGAATCTCTATCCTAGCATTCCTAGTAGAGGACTGTGGCTCACTCTGATTGGATTGGCATGGTCATGTGCCCTCCTCTGAACTAATTACTTGGCCAGGGGAATGCCATGTACTGATTGGCCTAGATGTGGGACTTGTGCTTCAAGTGGATTGAGATGTGGGAGAGATGGATTCTCCAACAAAATTAGAGCTTTTGCTAGAAGAAGGGAAGATGGATATGGGGAGAAATATAAGTATATTCATCATAGATAGCAATGTATATTTTAGAAAATCTGCACATCAGTGCATCAATTCTAGGTTCCTTCAGGCTGAAAGGATGTTTTCCCTTTTTGCTTGTCTACCTGAGCTCCCATGGACCCATATGTGTAGTCTCGTAGTATGTATCTAGCTGCAGCTATATTGCCCCACAGATGCCAGCTTCCTGGCTTGACTGGGAATGGCTGTTGGCACTGGGCTCTGCAGTGCTGTCTGGCTTAAACAGCTCTGAATCTGCATGTGAGATTCATGGGTTGTCAATTTTGGGGTCATTTGTTCCAGATGTCCAGATGAGGAAACCAAGGCCCAGAGAGGTGAAGGCACAGCCAGTTGGTGTCAGAGCTAGGATCAGAACCAGGTGTCCTGGCCACTGCCTGAGCTCTCTTCCTTATACCTTCCCCGACTCCCTGATACCATTTCTACTTTGAGAAGAGATTTTAGAGCCATAGACAGACAGGAGATATATGCAGGAGGATAGAGGACTCATCATGAGAGATTCAGTAGCAGAATGAAACCCTGTGGGACCATTCCGTCTCCAGGGGCGACCCTGAGCCTTCCTGCCCTCAGGTGCCCAGCTCAGCCTCTGCAGCAGACCTCTGGTTTCTAGAAAGTCATCAGTTATTTTGACCAGCCTTTGCATTTCTCTTCTCTGGGCTGAGTGATTAGGGTCTCTAAGAGCAACCATTATCTGCACACCTTGGGAATGCGTGTTTTTCACACATGCAGCCCTTCCAGAAAGATTTAGCCTGGGGATGAAGCAGACGGACTCTACACTGAGGGCAGATACCAATCATTTTTACAATTGTTTGCAACAGGAGAGGAAACATGAGCTTAACAGTTCTGTTGTGGATGGATTTGGGAGAGAAACACGAATGAATTGTCAACAGGATGGCTTCTGCTTTTATCCTGGGATTTGCTGCCGTTCCCTGCGATCTGGCTGCTCTGTGCAGAGCCCCAGGATTTACAGACATTCTTTGCAGGTGGGGGCTCATTGTGCGGTGCAGCCTCGGGCTGGGCCGGCATCTGTGGGGGAGAATCTGTCAGGTGTGTTGAGGAAGGGAGCACACTCCTTAGGGTGGAATTTGGAGCAGCCCCCTGTACTACTTCCACTTGGGGGAGGTACCCGAGCAAGGGGCTCAGACCTTAGCGGGCACATACTGGCTTCCTGAGTTGGTCTAAGCCTCCCTAATGTTTTCAAAAGCCCTAGACAGCAGTAACTGAGAGGAACAGCCTTTTCAGACTCCTGCCAGGAAAAAAAAAATCATGCTCAGAAATCCATTTGTGGGGAGTTTGAAGTTTGAAGCCCTCCAGCTGCAGACGGGCAGCTTGGGTGGTCGGGCAGGGTGGGGTGGGTGTCCTCGAGTGGAAGGAGAGTGTCGCGTGGGACAGCTAGGGAGTGTGACTAGGAGAGTAGCAGTTTATTTCATAGCAACAGTGGAGTTGGCATTTGACAGACCTAGGTTCAAGTCTTGGCTCTGGCCTGAGCCAACTGCAAGATCTTAGGCAAGTGACTTAGCCTCTCCAAATCTGTTTACTTATCTGTAAAATGGAGACAATAATACCTCATTGGTTGTGAAGAAGATTAAATGAGACTATGTATGTAAAGCTCTTGGCACAGTGCTTGATACAATTAGTGGAAGTGGGGGTTACTGATATTTTTATACCAAAGAGATCCCAAAGAAACACAATCTGTGCAAAGCAGTGTGTTCTCTATTCAAATGCAGCCTCCAGACAAGTTCCTAGCCCTACTTCTAAGCAGATGGCCACCTTCAAGCCTCTGTTTATAGAAATTCTGGAGCCATCATGGATTAATATTGGTGCAGACAATAACATTTCAAAATAATTTGCCACTTTTTAACTGTCTGGCAGATCTGGGTGGAAAAGGACCCTGGATCTATGGTGCATGCTTCTTGGTTCAGGAGAAGAAGGCAGATTGGCAGCTGGTTATGTATACCTGAGTAGTAAAAGATGGCACAGGCTGAAAGACCATAGGGAAAAGCAGAAATTGGGGCCCAGAATAGTTTCCCATACCCCACCCCAATAATAATTAGAAAAGGCAGCCAAGGGAGGAAAATCATCAAGGGCCAGCCTTGGGTTTGTATGAGCCTTTGCCATTTTTGTATTCGTGACATGGTTGCTGCCCCTCAGCTGACAGTTCTACCCCCGTTTTACAGAAAAGGGATGGCTAAATAGCTTATTGCAGGTTTCACAGCTAGGAAGGAACAGAGCTGAGGCTCAAATTCAGGTCTGTGTCCTGCCCTCTCCAAATACGCTCTTTCAGAAACACGCCATGTCCAGGAGTGCCAGGTGGATGGGGCGGGGGGGGGGGGGTGTCCACATGTTAACGTTCAGGCATCGAGAGGCTAAGAGATCTCAGTTGGGCATGGTGACCTGGGCATTCTTAGAAGATGAAGAAAAGTGCCTGGCAGTTTGGCGTCCCACATGGCCTGGGCATTGCAGGGCCCTATGTGTCTGTTAGTGCCTGTGGCCCCTACTGCAGCAGGCAGTACTCGGGAGGAGGCACAATTGCTCTAGGAGAACTTTTCCAGCCAATCTCATTCCCACATTCCCTGGGCTGCACCCTGCCCCACCTTAGGTGGGTGAGACGCTGGTGGTCTTCTGTGGTGATGGGGTGCAGGGGTGTTGGGGGAATTCAGGGAGTTGGGATGTGGAGAAGCTGCCTTGGATGAGCACACTGGGGTGGTGGCAAGCTCCTATCCCGCTTAGTGGCTCCTCCTGGCCACCACATGGGGAGATGTCCCACTGTTACCACTCTCTCTATTTTGGCAGCCTCTGCTTCATGGTACCTATTATGGTTGCAATATTGCTGTCGTTGTCTGGCTGTTTGGTTAACAGCAGTTCCCACACTAGATGTGAGTGCCATGAGGCCAGGGCTTGCCTTCAGTACTATACCCTTAGAACCTAACACCATGCTTGGTACTCCTTGTTTAATTTATTCTTTCATTTTCTTGATGTTCATATACTGAGTGCCACTTGTTTTGTTTTTGTTTCATGGTGGGTGCTGTGTTAGGAATGGGATGCAGCAGTGAGCCCTGCATTCACATCCCCACCCTTTTGGAGTTTAGTCTAGTGGTATCCTGGGAGCTCAGGTGTGCTGCCTGAGTGAGTGAATGGTTCTGTGAGTGGTCCAGGAGGCCACTTGGTCAGGACATGGTCACTGAGGCGGAACCTCTGTTAGCTTTTCTGGGCAGTGGGCGGCGGGACTCCAGGGCTCCCCTGCTGAAGGTGATCAGGACCGGTGCTCTGTTTCCCTCTGATGAAGGGGGCTGGCAGGGAGCCCAGGGCTCACCAGTGCGACCTGTTGGGGTTTCAGATTTGTTCCATCTGAATAGTCAATTAATTAGTAACTGGAGCTATCCATCATCCCTGGCTCTTGTGTGAGTTGCTGGGTGCCCCTCTTTCTTCCTTTCCATTTGTTCAAATTGAGCAGCCTGATGCTGTGATATCATTTGAAATGTGGCCAAGAAGCAATTAATGTGCTGTTTGCTGACAAAGATTTTCCGCGGCTGCAGGAGCAGGAGCTGGGGATGGGAAGGCCTGCACAGGAGAGAGGAGATGAGAGAGCAAACAAAGGTGGGGGAGGAGGTGCTGCTACTGGTCTTTGCAGGGTGCCAAGCCCAGGCGGGAGCGGTTCTCCTTTCCTTGAACCTTCTCTCACCGTTCCCTGCCCAGACCTGAGTGCTGCCTGCAGGGAAGGGCCTGGGGGATGGAATGGAATGGAATGGGTTTCCTGTGGCCTCTTACGATGACAATTCTGATGGCAGCTGCCAGTTACTGAGCCCTTATCTTGTACAGAGTGTGCTGGGGTCATCCCATTTGATCCTTACAGCTACCCCGAGGGAGATGTGTCATAGGCCCATTTTATAGGCAAGGGCACGAGAAATGACAGGACTGGCCCCAGGTGACCCAGTCAGTGGTGGGGTGGGATCTGAGAGACTGGAAAAGCCTGCCTCTTCAGGCAGGTGCCTGGCAGGGATGGGAAGAGTCAGCCCCTGGGCCCCTGGTCAGGTCATGGTGACTTGTGTGGGGATGAGTGGCTTGATAAATGGCAGCATTGTGTGATTGATGGCTGCCTCTAGAGGGTGGTTAATAAGAACCAGGTGGGGTGGTGCCGACCCAACCCAGTAGATGGAGCAGAGGCCCTGGACAGAATGAGGGGCTGTGGTATACCTGTCCCCACCCTGCGTGGTTGATGCCCTGGTGGGGCCTGGGAAGTCTTTCAAAAGCCCCTGCAGACGGAGCTTGCCTGATCCAAGGAGGGGGTGCCCATCCTCTATCTCAGTGGCTTGGGCACCTTGTGCTCTGCTTTTCATCTTTCTCAACAGCTTTTCGGGCCAGCCTGTGAGGAGTCCTGCCTGCCCTGACTGTTGACTCATCCTGGGTGGAATTATGTACAGAAATTAGTCAACAGAGGCCATTCCCGGGACCACAGGCAGCTGGCTGCAGGCATTGCGCAGGCGCCGTGCCTGCCGGGAGTGTCTTTTCGGACACAGAGCATGGGCTTCATGGGTGCGCTTCCCGGGCTGGGATTTCTGCTCATTGCAGAGCCACATAGGTAGAGGCTGATGGCCTGGCCCACTGCCCCATGCCTAGTCCCATAGAACCTGGGTGGGACAGTGAGCTCTGGCCTCTTCCAGCATGCCAGGGAGAAGTGGAGACCCTTGGACTGAAAGTGCTGGCTCCTCCCCACTCAGCCCCTTTCCAAGCACCTCATTGCCAAGCACAGTGTGGGGAACTGAGGATTTGGGGAAAATAACACATGGGTAAGTTGTCAGGGATCTTGGGGTAGGGGCGGGAATAATCTAACATAAATTGATGTAGGCAGGAGAAGCACTGTCCTATAAGCAGATCTGTGTGTTGATTTCCTTAAAGTAATACAGACACATGGTGAAACTGTCACAGAGTAGATATTACAAAAGGGTATGTGGTGATGAGTGCACCCCTCCACCTGTTTCCAGCCACCAGTGTCCCTCCCCAGAGGCAACCACTGTCACTGATGCATCAGCTGTGCCCTCCCAGAGGCACGCTCATTCAAGCACTTAGGGGTCAATGCTTAAGCATATATTCCATGCACCCAGACTTTTGCTTTTATGTACATGCTGAGCTGTCCTGTTATTTCCTTTCAACATTTGGTATATCTTGGCATTCGTTTCATATCATCTTATACAGAGCCACCATGTTCCTGTTAACAGCTGTATATTAGTCCATTGTATAGATGGACTATACAAGGTTTTTTATTTTTATTTTTTATTTTTTTGAGATGGAGTCTCGCTCTGTCCTCCAGGCTAGAGTGTAGTGGCCCAATCTTGGCTCACTGCAACCTCCACCTCCCGGGTTCAAGTGATTCTTCTGCCTCAGCCTCCCAAGTAGTTGGGACTACAGGTGCGTGCCACCAAGCCTGGCTAATTTTTTGTATTTTTAGTAGATAAGGGGTTTTACCGTATTAGCTAGGATGGTCTCGATCTCCTGACCTCATGATCTTCCCACCCTGGCCTCCATGTGAGTTTTTGACCAGTGCCCTATTGATAGGCTTTTTGGCTGCTTTCTGTCTTTTGCTATAATAAATAATGCTGCTGCAGCAAATGTCTCAGTAACCATATGCACCTGGGAGAGATTCCTAGAAGTGGAAATGCTGGTCAAAGTGTATATGCACATTTAAATTGGTTTGATTCTATCCTATTGCCCTGCCAGGAGACTGAGGCAATTTCCTCCCTCACCAACGAGGTACGAGTGGCTTGTTTCTCCATATCTTCACCTTCACAAAGTGCTATCAGACTCATGGATCTTTGCCAATCTGATAGATGACAAATGGTATCTCATTGTGGTTTTGTTTTGCATTGATTTGGCTGTGTGTGGCTGGGTGCAGCTTGTGTGGTGAACACATGTGCCGTCCCCAAGGCGGGTTCAGAAGGAGTGCTGTGTGACTGGCCTGCAAGGCAGGTCGGCACTCTCCAGAGGGCTCTCACCAGTACATATGCACTCAGTGACCTGTGCTGAGCGACAAGAAGGGGCCAAGGAGACCAAAGGCCGGGTGAGGAGAAGCTGCTGCCTGGAGTGCTGGGGAGGACATGGCTGTGATTTCACTTGTCCATGGTGACAGAGAAACAGAGTAGCCCCCAGACCAAGGGAAGAAGGTGAGGCAGTCTTCTCCCTGCTGTGCCTGGAGGGGAGTCCCACCTGCAGCCAGGGGGATAGATGCTGCATTGTCTCTCAGAGCGTTCTCACCCTCGGGACTCCAGCTCGGGACTCCAGCTAGGGCAGCTGCTTGTGGAACACGGCTCCTTTCTGAGTTGTTGGGCTCCAGGCCTGGGCATCCTCGCAGCCCACAGCGTTCTGTGCTGCAATGCCTACAGGATGGTACACCTCCTTGATGTCAGCCTGATGTGTGGGCCTGCTCTCCCTGTCCCTGGCCTAGTGAGCCATCTTATTAAGAGCTGTCTGTTCTCTAGGCTCTGCCTCCTTCCCTCTGTTCCCCATGCCCCAGTGCAAGGGCAGCCCCTCAGCACATCACCCGAGGCTCCTCTCTGACCTCCCTGGCTGCAGTCTCCCCCCAGCTCATCCTTCTTAACCACTACAGCTGCCTTGGCTAATTCCTTGCCCTTTCATGGCAGTTCTGGGTATTGCCCCTCCTGCCTAGCAGGAGAACAAAGCCCAGTAACGGTCACTTCTGTGAGTGGCCCCTGCCTCCTGCTCTGGTCTCCAAATCCAGTCTCCCTCCATATCTACCCACTCACCCTCTCCCAGACAGACTCTGTGCCCTTTGGCCTCTGTGGCCTTTGTTCAAGCCACTCACCTAGACTGGGATCTTTCTCCTCTCTCATTTTCCTCTCCACTGCTGGAGACGGAGGTCACGGGCTCTGTGACGGAGCCATTCTCCAGTCACAGATTTGCTCTCTCCCCAGGGATTGCTCTGGGATCAGTGTCCACAGTTCCTGGAACTAGTAGAGGTGGTGGTTGTTACAGCGATAATGGCCATATGTGTGGTGAGTGGCAGCGGTGAGACTCAGTCATGTGTCTGCCTGAGCACTGGTGCTTTTGGATGCTGGAGATCCAACCTCCCTCTGGAGCAAGGGTTGCCTCCCTACCTCACTCATCAACTTTGTATGTCTTGCCTGCTGTTGTGGCCACAGCTCTTGGCATATACCCAGCATGTGTGTGCACTCAGTAAATGGTGAGTGAATGGACAAGGGGATGATGAGAGCATCGAAGGTTCTGAGCAGGAGAGTGACAGATCAGAGAGAGTCACTGGTCCTGGGCGAGGAGGAACTAGAAACGAGGAATCCATTTCAAAGGCAGTGAGAGAGTCTGAGGGGAGGAGGGCCTGGGTCAGGGAGGACAGTGGGGGTAGGAAGGAGGGGCCCACTCTACCTGATGCCTCCCAGGCCTCTCTGTCCAAGTGCCAGGCACAGTTCTGTCCCGGGCTGGGCCTTCCTGAAGGCAGGGCTGCTGCTTCCCATTGGTGTGTCCTTCTGTAAAGCAGCTTGCACAGGCCAGCAGACAGCAGGTGCTCAGGGGATGCTGGCCCAGAGCTGACCTGGGCCATGAATCCTGGTGAGAACTGGGTGGAAAGGCATTCCCAGAGGGCACTCTGTCATCCTTCCCTCTCTTCAATTACAGGTGAGAGCCAGGTAGAGAAAGACAGAGATGGTGGCTCTGTGGTTTGGATGCTGCTCCCATATGGTGGCAGTGGAAAGTTGTTTAGTCTGTCTAATATGATGATGCCAATTACCGTGAGCATCACTGAAGGTACTGTGTGTACAGAGCCTAGCCTGCAGTCTGGGTGTGGGGAGTGCTTAGCTAATAGAAGCTTTGTGATGGTGATGGTAGAAGTCATGCTGAGAAAGGACAAACCAGAGTGAGGACAAGGCTCTGGATCATCCCTCAGAGCACCTGCTCTGCCCAGCCCCTTTGGGGTTGCTGTGTGACCTCCAGCACCCAGCCACATTAGCAAAAGGCCTGCTGTACTGCAACTCTCTGACCTCTCCGTGGACAGGGTTGGCAGGACGTGGTCAGATGATTCTTCTTGTGCCCTCCTGGCCTATCCAAATGGGCAACCATGTCACTGACTTACCTGCCCCTCCAGATGTTGACCAAGTCCCCAGCTGCTCTGGCTATTGGTGGACAGGCCGGCCTGAGGCTGGCATGTGGAAGGGAAGATTGCTCTTGGCCTAAGCTGGTGCCTTGAGTGTTAAGACAATCGTGGGACCTGGTGTTTGGCCAGGACTCAGGCCCATGGGGCTGATGTCACCGAGTGTGAGTCCTGCCACTAGGCACGGGGTGATGAGCGGGAAGGAAGGTCTTGAGAAGCCAGGCAACCATTGTTGCCTGGCTTATCTGGATTAGGCCCTTCGTGTGGAGGGAAGAAAGGAATCTGCCTTGTCACAACTGGGCACCAGGCTAGAAACACAGTTGGTGTTCCTGGCAATCCCCGGCACTCTCCAAAGCTTATTTGTTGCTTTTCCGAGACACGTCCAGGTGCTCTCTGTTATGATAACCAGTGGTGACACAGTTAGCTTGAAATGGGATAAACAAACAGACCAAAAATAACTGGATTTGGGGTGGCTTGGCACCAAGTCTAGCGTGCAGGCTGTCACTGCTCAGCCAAAGGGTGAATATAGGCATCAAAGGCCTCCCACCCCTGGAGCCACGGGGGAGCTGGGGTTGGGAGTGGCTGAGCCCCTCTTCTCTGGGCCCCACTTCCCACCGCCCATGCAGCTATGAGGATGGAGGTGCCAGATGGTGCCTGGAGCCCGGAGGAGGGGTGTGGTGGGTCCGGATGTGAGCGAGGCATTTTATGTCTGTTTGGAGGAAGCTGGGCCAATGTTTGGACATCTTTATGGTTTTGGAAGTTTCTTGGCCTCACCCAGAGAAGCCATGGTTGCATCAGAATTTGAGGTCCTTTCCTCATGGCCCCAGAGGGAGAGAAGAGCAAAGAGAGCAAGTCCAGCGCCTTTGAGGAAGGATGGGGAAATGAGACACCTTTCTAATCCCAGGCTGCTGCTTTGTGGCACCTTGTGCCTCATGAAAGAATTGAGATGGTGTGTTTGGAGGCCAATCCAGGCAAGGGGGAGAGGCTGGAGGACACAAATATGATATGTGTAGAACTTCCAGGGTAGGGCATTCATGATTGGGTATGCATCACAGCAGAAGACCTGGTCAAAGGCCATGCTCACAGTGGGGAAGAATGGGGAGATACGCTTGGTGTGTGGCTCCACTTGCACTCCCATTTCCAAACTGAGTCTTGGCTTCCATCAGAGGCATCAGCACCTGCCATGATGAGGGTGGTCTTTCAGATCATAGGCCTGCCTCCCCATTGACTCCAAGAGTCCATTCAACCGACAAATGTCCTGCCTACCAAATGTCTCGGTTTCCTCCTGGCCACGTGGTAGGATTCTACTTCTCTGTCACCTTGATGTTAAGTGTGGCCATGTGACTGGTGTGGGCCAACACAGCATGAACAGACGTGTCACTTCCACTCAGGTCTCAGCTCAACATCACCTCTCAGAGAGCCTGGTCCTGATCACCCAGTATAAAACGCTCCCACTCTCATTTCATGTGGTTGCGTTCCCATATTTTGCCTTCATAGCACTGGTGTGTGCACTTGTTTACTGTCTGTCTCCCCTCTAGACACTCAGCTCTGTGACAGCCAGGACCCCAGTCACCAGGTTCAAAGCTGCACAGGTGGTGTGTCCAGCAGCGCTGCCCAGTGACAGGAGACCCCTAAGCACTTGATGATTACTTGGATTGGAAGATGTGAGGATGCAGGGAGATTTTACCGCAGTGATGTAAGGGTGGAAACGTTAAAACATACTTGTTCGGTGCTGACAATGGAGTAGGAACTTAATAAAAACTTGTTGAGTGAATGAGCTCTGGCAGGGAGGGGGTGATGCCAATTCAGAACATGGGAGAAGACCATGTGCTGCCCATAGGCAGGAGCTGTGGTGCCCCTGCTTTCTCTCTGCCACCAGCTAGCTCTGTAAGTGCAAGGACCAGAAAAGCTACCGCGACTATGGTGGTGACTTGGACTATCCCCTCCACCCCATCTCAATTTAGCTGGCACGAGGGACCAGAGAGCTGACAGAGGAGGTATGACAGGCTGGACAAGCCTCCCAGGCTGTGAAGCAGGGCCCTGTGACAGTTCTGGCGGGTGAGAGAGATTGAGAGTGTGTGTGTGTGTGTGTGTGTGTGTGTGTGTATGTATGAGTGAATGAATGAGGGAGCGAGTGAATGAAGGAATGCTGGCCACCACCGCAGCTAGTAAGCTTCACCCCTGGAGGACCCCTGGCTGATCAGGAGCCTTGGAGAAGGGTTAGGGGCCTGGAGCGGTGACTCAGTGGTACAGAGGTATGGTGAGCAGGAGGAGGGACGGGCTCCCAGGCCTGTCCCTGCCCAGCCCCTGATCTTGGTTCTCAGAGCCCTCGCACAGCCCTGGGCCTGGCTGCATACCTCCTCTTCCCTTTGCCTCCTGGTGACTTGTTCCTCTCACTCAGGTCCACCCCCAATGTGGCTGCCTCTGTGAAGCCACCTTTGACCCCTGGGAGTCGGTGGCTCCCTCCTCTGCTCCCACAGGGGTTGGTCACTGTATGTGGGAGTGCTTATCTCGCCAACCTGCGTTACCTCCTCACTCATGTCCTCCCCACCACACGGTTGGGGCAGGGCCCTTATCTGTCTTCCCTCTGTCTCCTCACTCACTGCCCGGCACGTGGCTCCTACCCTGTCAATGATTATGGAGTGATAAGGGACACGGCATCTTCAGGGAGCTGAAGGGCTCTCGGCTGGAAGAGGAAGCTGCAGATTGTGTGGCCTCAGGGGCAGGATGCAGGCTGCCTCGCAGAAGCTCTATGCAGACCGATGCCAGCTCACGGGGAGGAGGAACCTCTGCCTATCAGAGTGTCCATCCATGGGCCTGGCCACCTTGGGGCCACCTCCCATCTCTCCTCTGTCAGCTCTCTGGTCCCTCGTGCCAGCTAACACACCTCCCATCTTTGGGGGTGTGTTAGCAGGGGTGGCTTGACCACAGCCCTTCCATTCCAGAAACAAGGGGGAGGTGTAGGTTTTTCCAGTTAGTTGTTAGAGTTTTTTTGGGACCCTGCGGACTGGGGTCTAGAGCAGCTGTGAGCTGAGGTGGCTGCCAAGGGGCTCAGGTGTTTGCCAGATGATAGAGGTGTGGTCTGAGGGTCCAGCCCTGATAGGTGCCTGTGCGCTGACACACGAGGCCTTACCTCATTGAAAATTGGGGCTAGGCAGCTTTGTCAAACTGCCTAAAGCACTGGAGGTTGGAGAGGAAGGGTACCCAACCCACACAGGGTGTGACAGTGCTTGTTCTGTGTCCTCTGCAGCAGGTTGGGCAACCTGGGCAGGGCCAAGCCATGCCATGTCCTGGCCCTGCACCCTTTAGAAGATCCACTCTCCCGTGCCCTGGTGGGGTTTCCTGAGGGAAGTGGCCACCCTATTCTCCCCACTGAGCTGGGGGTCCCCCTGGCAAATGGATGACCAACTGCAGTCCTGCCCCGGCTCTGGGTTTCTGAGTGGTCACTAGGGCAGGAGAGGAAGAGCGTTCCGACACAGCAGGCGGCTGGCACAGGATAGCATCCCTGTGGCTCAGTGCCACCACACATCCCACGCTCCAGGCTCTGTGAAGGCTGCTGCACTTG
This sequence comes from Hylobates moloch, assembly GCF_009828535.3. Lineage (NCBI taxonomy): Eukaryota > Metazoa > Chordata > Mammalia > Primates > Hylobatidae > Hylobates > Hylobates moloch. The sequence continues at coordinate 112,312,512 of NW_026652281.1, forward strand.
ACTCTTGGGACTCAGTTCTGCTGTGGCTTCAGGACAGGCTTCTCCCGTCTTGCTGTGCTGCTGTACTGTTGTTCCCCGTCTGATTCACTTTGGGTTAACTGTTGGGTGGCTGCATCCTGATCTGCCACACCCAGCTCAGCCCTTGTCAGCATTGTCAGGCTGGGGCCAGCATTGTTGGTGGCCCCCAAATTCCTGCAAAGCCTTTCCATATCTCAACATGCCATGTGCAATAGAATGACTGCTGCTTGCACATGGCTCTTACACATGCCAGGGTCTACCCACACGCGCTGCGACCAGGTGATGCCTGCACCCGCCTGACCTGTGTATGCATGGGGTGCCAATCCCACCTTTAACCTCCTCCCGCCAGCCTAGACACCCCTGCCTCCTAAATATGCCCCTTTCTTCCCACCTGTGCACCTTTTATACTCTCTCCTGGCCTGCTCACAGGTAACTCTTGTTGTGCATGACTTCCTCTGGCAGAGCGACCCTGTGATGTTGATCTAGGATGTCTGCCAAATGAAGGCACAATCGCCATCTTCCCTCCACTGACAGCAGGAGCAGTGCTGCTTTGTCCCCAGGCCCGTCGTGCTGCTCAGCCCATGGCCAAACATGCAGTGGAGGGCCAGTCTGTCCACTCTGGGCCAGATGGACCTGCCTGATGCTGCAGGAGATGAGATACAGATGGGCCGAGGCGTCTCCCTTGGGACACGCTGCACACTGGTGTGGCTCCTTGGTGACCTTGCTCTACCTCTGTTGCGTCACCTGCTGCATGGGGTTAGTGGGTCTGGCTCACTGCCCTGATTGCCGGGGTGTGGTGAGCTGGAGGACCATCAGAACTGGCTATTGAGGTGGATGACACGGTCTTGGCAGAGCGGGAAATGGGTGGGAGGGGGGTGGCGCTCGACTCAACAAGAAAGATGGGCCAGAAGTAACCGAGATTATTGAAAGGGGAGCCAGAAGGGACTTGGCACTGTGACCAGCATATGACGTGGCATAAGTCTCTTGCCCTATCTGGGTATTACAGTTGTTCTGGACAAAATGTGGCTTCCTTCCTTGGACCCTGCATCTGGGGTGGGTCTGTTTTGGGGGCTGAGCTGGGTCACACTTGCAGCACCACCTGAGTCAAGCTTAGCTCCTTCACTTGTGCAGAGCACCTGCTGTGTGCTGGTCATTGAGTAGGGCAGACATGGGCCTGGCCCTTACAGATCACCAGGGAAGGGACTGGGGGTCCTACAGACTCGCCCTGAGCGGAGGCAGGAGGACTTGGTGGCAGTGGTAGAGGTGGGAGGAGTATAATCTACCTCTGGGATAAGCCCCCCAGAAATTATTCCAGATAATGAAGTGGCAGCAGCAAAGCCCTAGGCATGCCCTCAGCTCCCATGAGGCATCCCAAGTTTTTGGGTCTTGCAGGCACCTCACAGTTCAGTAAGCCTAGTTGTGCTGTGATGCAGGATAGCACCTCATCTATACCATAATAGTACACTATTGTAGTAGATATCTGTTCTAGCCATACTGTGCTCACATGCATAAACTCATATGATCCTAATCCTCAGTCTGGAGTAGCACCCCACGCCCCCCCGCCCACAACACTACTTTGGCCCTGGGTCTCATTGTCTTCATTATCTCAGATTTAAGTTCATTCATTCATTCCATGTTTTGTGTGTGTTTCCTCCCTCTAGGATGGAAGCACTGTGGTGGCATGGATCTTGACAATCAGTGTGGTATCTCCTGTGCCCAGAACATGCATGGCACAGGGTAGGAACTCACCAGGTGTTTGTTCAATAATTGAATGAATGAATAAAATGCAAGTTGGACTTTTGCAACAGTCTGGTGAATTAAGTGCTTCTATTATCCCATGTTCCAGAGCAGGAAAATAGGGCTCAGTGAGATGAAGTGATGGGCTCATGTTAGTTAGCTGGCAGGCCCCAGGGCTGGGATTGGCACCCCATGCATGCATAGGTCAGGTGGGTGCAGGCATCACCTGGTCGCAGCGCGTGTGGGTAGACCCTGGCAAGTGTAAGGGCCGTGTGCGAGCAGCAGTCATTTTATTGCACGTGGCATGTCGAGATGGAAAGGCTTTGCAGGAATTTTGCTTTATAGGCATATAAAGGCCTTTATTACCCATAATGTGGACGTGGGTCCAAAGAGGATTCGATTCTGCTTTCTACCAAGGGGTTTGTCAGAGGCCCCTGTGGAGGCTGGAGCTCCTGGCCCTGCTCTGAGGAGGCTTGACCCCAGGGAGGAAGAAGAACTGGCTGTCGTCAGGGCCTGGGGTACCTTGGGATAGGGCAGGATGGGGTGGCAGTGTCCCTGGAGTGAAATGCAGGTTTAAGCAGCCTTAGTGGGAAATGTGATGTTATGTAGCTCATTAAACCCTACAGAAGCAGGGAGGAGAGCTGCTTCTAATTATTAGGATGAAAATTAATGGAATAAAATCTGTAGCCAGGCTGCCCAATGGTGGAGTAGGCAGGGATTTTCCGTGGCCGGGAGATGTTTGGGGCAGTCATACTGGAAGGAAGGGAGAAAGCCCCTAACTGTTTGCAAATGATGGGCTGGGGCTCCAGAAGGGGTCCTTGCTAATTCTCACAGCATTTCCCCCTTGACTCAGAATCAGGAGGGAATGAGCCTGAGTGGGAAGCTGGACAAGGCTTGGTTTGCAGAGACTTGAGTCAGGAGATGGCTGCTCTGGTGTCCTCGCCAGCCTCAGGGCTGGAGGGGACATTGGATTTGTCATCCTGCAGAGGTGGATGTGAGCCTTTCAGTTCCTTGAGGCTGCCAGTGAGCTTCAGACCTGGCCCAAAGCTGAGATGGAACTTGAGGGGCTTTTGAGCATTTGCCTGAAAACCTTGCCCTCAGGTGATTCAGAGAAGCTCAGGTGCTGTGTCTGTAAATGGGCAGCCCAAACTTGCTTTGACTCCTGTTTTTGCCATAGGTCCTGAGGACAGGTGGGGTACCTTGGTTGTGCAGATCATAGTGATTGTTTTACCAATCTTCTAGCACTACTACTCCTGATAAGGGTGACAGAGGCCTGGAGCTGAGAGCCACGGGCTGAGTCCTGGCCCTCTAGGTGAATCAGAGCTTGTTGCTTAAATGAAGGATCAGGTCTGGTTCGTGTCTGCCTTCCTCCCAGCTCAGCCGTGCACTGCAGGTCTCACGTTGGAAAATATTGCTCAAATGCTGCCTGGCACCATCTGGCACCATCCAGAGCTCAAGAGAGTGGATCATTTGGCCAGGCAGGAAGTCTGCTCTCAGGTGATCTGACCTGGATTAGGATAGTAAATACTCAATACATGTTAATTATTGATAACAACCTAAGAGACGGATACTGTATTATCTCTATCTTATTGATAAAGTCAGGCTCAGAGAGGTGAGGTGACTTGCCCAAAGACATATAGCCTAGAGGCAGTGTACTGGAACTCAGCAGTGTGACTCGCTTCCAAGCCCAAGTACTGCATTCTGTTGCCTACTTGATGGGTGAAGCAGCCATCTGAACCTAGAGTTCCTTCTAGGACCCTCAAGCCTTCCTTGCAGCATATCTGGACTTCTCCTGTCGTTGTCAGGAGATGGAGAGGATAGCTTCATTTGGCCAGTGCAGAAACTAAAAGGCTGAGTGGCTTGTAGGGCTCACGTTGTGCATGAATTGGTACTTGTCTATAGAAAATGGTGCCAGGACAATGGGTGTATTTTGGTTGAAGTAGTTGGAGCCCTTGGATGCTAGTGGTTCATTACAGGGGCCATTTCTGAGTTCCCTTGGTCTTGGGAAACTGGTTTTCCTGTGCCTGGAACCCAAGAAGACATTTGTGGTTCCCTGGGCTAGCAGCTCCCTTGGTGGAGGTTGCCTCATGGATGGACCACCAGGGTGTTGGGTGGCAGGGTCTCATGGGTCAGTGCGCACAGCCCGGGACAGAGTGAACAGTGGGATGTGCAGGGCTCGATTGGCCAAGCTGAACTGTTTTCTTGGGTTGTGTTATATTTATTTCCACTAATCTACTCCTCTTGCCTGTTTATACAACACAGAGATGTAATAACATGTATCTGAGGCCAGAGTAAATGAGGAACTTTTTGGAAAGAAGCATAAAAGGAAAGAGATCTTGGAATACCTAGCTAATCTGAGTTGCTGTCTCTGCTCTGAAGCCCTGCCTTTGAAAGCTCCATTTCTCCTCCCATCCTCTGCGAAAGCCAGATGAGACTTCTTGACATTAAGCAAATGCTGGTATACTGACTTTGGTGTGGGGTTTGTACATGTGCCTGTTGAGAGCTGGATCCTTCCCATGGGTGGACGCTGGCATGGTGGCTCTTCCATCTAAGGATCCATCTGGAAAAGTGGCCGATTTCATCACTTACGTGCCAGGACCCCGGATGCCGAGGCAGGGGAATGCTGCAATCTAAACATTTACATTCTAAAAAATGGGAAATCATCTGCTTCGATATAAATTAGCCAGGGCCTGACGGGTTTATTACATCCTGGAATGCTTTCATGAGGCTTTCAGAGGGGTCCATGGTGCAGGCGCAGGTCTCCAGCTGGGATTGCCTGTGGCATGCTCCTGGGGGGACCCACTTGGAAAACACAGGCAGGGGGCCAACTCCTCCTCAAATTCCCATGGGCTTGTAATGGATTAGAGTGTGAAACGGGAACAAGGATATACAATGCGAGACCCTAGGACAGTGAAGCACCCTGAATGACGAGCTTCTTGAAGCTGATGGGGAGAGGTCGGTCAGGGAAGAGAGGTGGGAGGAGCCAGGTGCAGAGGCCCAATCAGAGGCTGCGGATGGAAAGTGAAACAGGAGAAATATGTTCTGGGATTTCACAATAACAGGGTATGTGATATGACTCATTGAGTGGGAAGAGGGCAAAGGAGTGTAGCAAGAAATGTTGAGGAGGGAAGAGTCGTACATCCAGGAGTTTTCAGACAAGACTTGGTATGAGCCCCTGGGGTCAGGGGCTGGATTTGAACTCTGCTGGGTCCCCTAGAGTGGACTGAGCCACCCTCTCTGCAAAGTCCCTAAGACTGGGCCGATGTTCCAAGGAAAGCTGAGTCCTATGCTCAGGAAGTTTGAGATCTCAGTGAATAGGTAGGAAAAACACACAAACATAAACATACATGCCTAACTGAAACAAGTTGTGAACTCATTTATTTTCCCTCCCTTTGTCGTATCTTATATGCACTTACATTTCTCTGTAGGTTTACACAGATAAATGTAGAACAGATGCTGAATAACTGATCTTGGAGGAATTTGATTTGATGCTAATGATGAGTGATCTGGGATATCGGCTATTTTTCACTTGTTTGGAGCAAGAACCGTGCTTTGCACAAGGGGTATTATTTTGGGGGATTTTATTCAGAGCAGTGGTTTTCAAACTAGCATGCCTTAGAATCAACTGCAGGGCCTGTTAAAGCAGATCACTGGTCCCCACCCACCCTTGGAGTTTCTGCTTCATTAGGTCTAGGATGGGTCCTGAAAATTTGCATTTCTAACAAGTCCCGGGTGACTCTGTGGTCCAGGGACCGCACTTTGAGGACAACTGATTGAGAGAGAGAGAAGTGCATGGGCTTTGGTGGGAATCCTTTACACAACTTTGCTGGGTCTGAGAACTTGTGATTCATGCCTTTGAGAGGATGAAAGAGGATTCACGATATCCACGGAACCACTTCCTTGTTTTGAGAAGGAAGCTGGAGCCTCCTATGATATGGGCAGAGCCGGCTTGCTGCCACATGAAGCAGTGCCTGGCTTTGTGGATTTGCAGATTCATTCAGCAGGCATTGCCAGCATCCACTCTGGGCCCAGCCCTGGGTATGACGTGTCTTCAGCATTGGGGAAGACGCTCAGGCGGAATGGTTCCAGCACCAGTGACTCTAACAAGGGCGGGGGTGGGGTACTTCCTTGTGCCCAGCTGGGCTGCCTGCTGTGGGGGTATGGGATGGAGACATGACACCAGTACTTGGCGCGGGGATGCTGGCTGTCCTTTGTGCCCTCCCCACCTGCCGATCCCTGGCTCCACCTTGGTCTTCAGGAACAGCTCTGTACCCCTCTGGGAAGTCAGACCCTTAAAGCTTGTGGGTCCCAGCAGACTCCCAACCCTGAATGTCTTGGCTATCGGACCTCAGCCATGCCCACTGCAAACAAGTCCTCCTGCCCTCTGACCTCTGCTCTTGACAACAAACCATGTGTCACAGCATCTGTTTTGCATACATTTGCCACCATTTTCACTGAAGAGTAAACACAGAGCTGGACTTTGGGGACTTGTGGGCGGTTCTTCCTTGAAAATAGGCCAAGCCCAGAGCTTAGATGAGGACAAGGAGGGGCCTACTTGGAGGATCACTGAAGGGGTGCCAGAAGGTGAGTCAGGCCACCTGGGTTCCTGTTACATGATTCAGGCAGGCCCCTCCTCTCTGGCCTCAGTTTCCTCCTCTGTCACATGAGGTGTGATGATGCCTGTCCTGCCCCTTTCCTGTCACGATGGGGAGGCTCCAGTGGGACATGCCCTCAATTTCTCCCAAATGCACGTGAATTGTTGAGGGCGTCTGGGATGCTGAGGGTGTCAGGCAAGCAGGTGGCCCTGAGGTTTGGGGGTGAGGGTGTGGAAGCCTCAGGGAGGGGCAGGGACCAGCTCTGAAGTTTAACATGGCTCTGAGAGATACACTGAGCACCTAGGTTGAAACCTGCAAACTCAGTAAGCCTAGACGGCAGGCCACATTTCTTGACCTCTCTGAGAATCAGCCTCGCCTGGAAAAAGATAAACAATAGTTCCTAGGTCTTGGGGTGACGTCATGTTTACCGGGCACTCGCTATGAGCCAGGCCCTGTATTTGGAGTTCAGTTAGGGGTGAGGATGACGACAGGGCTTATTGGGTGGCTTCAGGTATCAGCCACAGGAGGCAGGCGATGCCTTTAGATGAGAGACCTGAACTTCGGCACTCCCAGTCATGCCATGCTTCCTACTCAGTCTTGGCTGGCCCCGTGGTTAGTGGGTAGAAGTAAGTAAAAACCCACTGAATGTTTATTAGGCTAAGACTGTGAGGAGGAAAGTTAGGCTCCTCTGGTGCCCTAGTAGTTTTTGATTTTTGTCAAAGGAGTACATATTCATAGCCCAGCAGCAATAAGCTTTTCATGAGAAGCAGCAGCCTCGCTGGGCCCATGTCCCTCCCGGCCTGGTTTCTGCTTTCTATAGGTAACTTTTTAATCCTTTTTTTAATTAAGTTTTTTTTAAATCCTTTTAGTGTTTTTTGATGTTTACCATATTGCTTAAAAAGATTGCTTATCTCACCTTTTTCTTGAGTTTTAAATTTTAGTTTTTATCTATTGACTTTCAATTACGGAGGACAGGGAGTAAGTTTTTCATACCAGTTCTCTTCTGACTAAATAGATACCCACACACTCCCCCTTCCCCAAAGCACAGCTGCCTCCGGGCCTCGCTGTGCAAATACCCACGGTGGAGCTGTGTAGTGTACTGGAATCACATTTTCTTTTTCCTCAAAGATGTTTTGTTTTCCTTGGAATTAGGTGCATATTATCTGATCTTGTCATTTGCTTAGTTTTCTGTTACTTATTTATCCTCCCATTCTGGCTAAACTGGAGATGTTTTCTGAATATGTTCAAACACATCAGGTAGTTGTCTCCGTTTTCCTTAGTTGGGAGTGGTTCTCTGGGCCCCGCTACTCATCTGAGTCCTCCCTTCGCCATCATCTGGGGAACCCTGTTGAATCGCCCATTTCCTGAAATCTGCGGCTTTCTCTCTCCATTTACTCCCTCACTTTCAAGACGTGCATCCTCCAGTGCCTTCCAAAGAAAGGGTCCATGGAATGCAAAATCTTTGAGATCTTGCATGTTTGAAAATCTGTTTTTTTTTTTTTTTTCTTTTTTAATGAGATGGGACCTCGCTCTGTCATTCAGGCTGGAGTGTATTAGTGTGATCATAGCTCACTGCAGCCTCGATCTCCTGAGCTCAAGCCGTCCTCCTACCTCAGCTTCCTAAGTAGCTAGGACTGTAGGCTTACACCACCACATCCAGCTAATTAAAGTTTTTTTTCATTGAGATAGGGCCTTGCTAGATTTCCCAGGCTGATCTCAAACTCCTGGCCTTAAGTTATCCTCCTGCTTTGGCCTTCCAAAGCTCTGGGATTCCAACATGAGGCACCGTGCCCAGCCTGTTATACTTTTATACTTGATTAATAGTTTGGCTGAATGTAAAGTCCTGTGTTGAAATTACTTTCACTTAGAAACTGGTCTTCCAGCCTCCTGCATGACTGTTGAGAAGTTGCATGCTTCTCTGTGTCCCAGTCTTTGGAACGTCATAATTTCTTTTTTTAATTTTTACTTTAGGTTCTGGGATACATGCGCAGAATGTGCAGGTTTGTTATGTAGGAAGCACAGCATACATGTGCCATGGTGGTTTGCTGCACCTATCAACCTGTCATCTAGGTTTTAAGCCTCACATGCATTAGGTATTTCTTCTGATGCTCTCCCACCCCTTGCCCCCCACCCCCTGATAGGCCCTGGTGTGTGATGTTCCCCTCCCTGTGTCCATTTGTTCTCATTGTTCAACTCCCACTTATGAATGAGAACATGCAGTGTTTGGTTTTCTGTTCCTGTGTTAGTTTGCTGATAACGATGGCTTCCAGCTTCATCCCTGCAAAGGACATGAACTCATCCTTTTTTATGGCTGCATAGTATTCCATGGTGTGTATGTATGCCACATTTTCTTTATCCAGTCTATCATTGATGGGCATTTAGGTTGGTTCCAAGTCTTTGCTATTGTGAATAGTGCTGCAATAAACATACATGTGCATGTGTCTTTATAGTAGAATGATTTATAATCCTTTGGGTATATACCCAGTAATGGGATTGCTGGGTCAAATGGCATTTCTGGTTCTAGATCCTTGAGGAATCACCACACTGTCTTCCATGATAGTCGAACTAATTTACACTCCCACCAACAGTGTAAAAGCGTTCCTATTTTTTTCCACAGCCTCAGCAGCACTGTTGTTTCCTAACTTTTTAATAATCACCATTCTAACTGGCATGAGATGGTATCTCATTGTGGTTTGATTTACATTTCTCTAATGACCAGTGATGATGAGCTTTTTTCATATGTTTGGAACATGATAATTTCTACACCACCCCCACCCAGAAACTTTGAGGATAGTTCCTTTATAACCAGGGTATTGAAATATAGCATTTTCATCATTCAAGATGAATTTTTAAATTCATTGTTTTGGGCACTTGGTGCAGCTCCTTTTAAATCTCCAGACTTCAATTCCAGGGATTTGTGTTATTTATTTGATAAAAGTTGCCCTCTTCATGCACTCTGTTTTCTCTTTTTCTGGAGTTGTTCTTTTTTAATGTTAAACCTCCTGAATTGATTGCTTCACTAACTTTTTCTCTTTTTCATCTTTTTGTCATTTTATTTTGATACCAGCAGTTCTCATATATTTTGTCTTCAGGTCTTCTTTTGTCTCAGGACATCTTTACACTCTTAAAAATCATTGAGAATCCCAAAGAACTTATGTGGATTCTATCTATTGATATTTACTATAGAGAGATTAATGCTGAGAAAATCTTAGGATATTAATTTAAAATAATTATATGTTAAGATAAGTATATAATTTTATGAAAATGTAGCTATAGGCTGGGTGCCGTGGTTCATTCCTGTAATCCCAGCACTTTGGGAGGCTGAAGCAGGCAGATTACTTGAGGCCAGGGGTTCAAGACCAGCCTGGCCAACATGGTGAAACCCCATCTCTACTAAAAATACGCAAAAAATTAGCTGGGCCTGGTGGCACACGCCTGTAATCCCAGCTACTTGAGAAGTTGAGGCATGAGAATTGCTCGAACCTGGGAGGCGAAGATTGCAGTGAGACAAGATCTTGCCACCGCGCTCCAGCCTTTGCAATAGAGCAAGACTCTAAAAAGAAAAAAAAAAGTAGAAATACATCCCAAAACAAAACATTTAGTGAAAAAATAATTTTATATTTTTTCAATTCTTCCTAAAGTGTAGCTTAATAGAGGACAGCTGTCTTCTCAGCTGTTTCTGTTTTCAGTCTCTTGTGATATGTTTTGATTTAAAGTATCTGAAGAAAGTCTGGTTTTGTTCAGATGTATAGTTGGAAGAGGGAAAGAGTATTTTAATAAGCTTTTAAGTTAATTGTAGATATCCTTTGATACCACACCAGAACTCAACATTAGTGCATTCTTAAAGGTTAGTTGTGGTGTAGAATTTTAACTGTGGCTGTGTTTGTAACATTGGTCATTTGGAAAACATTGGTTCACTGAGTTACACGGATCTTTCAAATGTTGACACATTTCTTGATATAATATCAAACAATCAGATTTGTAAATATTGCCCCTGATCTCAGCTGAAAAGCACACATTTGAAAGTTCTCGAGCTCATTGGGGCAGATAAGTTTTTCAGAGCTTTAATTTTGCATGAAAGCTCAAATTTTATCATTAGTAACAAATATTACAGTTACATTAGTAACAAATAGTACATTCCTTGAAATTGACAGGTGTGTGCTGCTCATTTTCTAGAAAAATATATGCCAGATACCCAAGTCTGAATAACTGTCATTTGACTGTCAGTTGTTTTTTCCATAAAAATAGTACTCTGTGATAAAAGTGGCTAGTTTATGTCGCAACTTGATCTGTCGCTAAAGCGCTTTGCTTTGAGATAACCATTGATCCTACATGGTGTGCTATGGAAGTGCTTTCTATGTCCTCTATTTTGTTACATAAAATAGTAAAAAATATGTGTATTTAAAGTTTGAGATTTAATAGAATTAATAACTTGCTGCTTCAACAAGTACATAATTAAGTGGGACTGATTTGTTTTTACTGTGAGTGTGTGGTAGTGAAGAATGTAGTGACTGTGAGTGCAGCTGCTGCCACTGCCTTGATTTCTGTTAAGACTAGAGCAACTCTACCCACTATTGCTCTTGCGCCATCAGTGCAAATATCAATGCAGTGAAAAAGGCAAATAATGGCTTAGTATCATTATGAACATAATTTTGACTTTGCGGACCTCCTGAAAAGGCTTCAGGGCCCTTTGGGGTCTGAGGACCACATTTTGGGAACTGTTGTTCTAGACTAAGTCTAGAGGACCACATTTTGGGGTCTGAGGACCACATTTTGAGAACTGTTGTTCTAGACAAAGTCTTTGACTTTATCTTACAATCTTCTGTTGGATTTTTTTTTCTCCTGCTTTGATAGTTTTAAATTCTTAGAGCTTTTTGTTTGTTCTGTGTAGCTTTCAATTCTCATATATGCTTTATGTTTTCTTATTTCTCTGAATATATTGTAGTTTTTTTCTGAAGTTTTCCTTTGCTCCCTATATTGTATCTTTCCTCTGGGTTCTTTTTATTTTCTCTTGGTTTTAGTCTTGTCTTTTGTGTTGGAGACTCTTCTCAATGGCTTGTGATTCTTGGTTTGTATTTGAGACAAGGCATCAAAATGCTGGTTGGAAGCTCTCTGGGCATGGGTGGGGCCTGTTGGCTAATGGGCTTCTCCAAAATGGTATTGGATAGGAAGCCACCTCTTTTGATGAGGAACACTCAAATAATGGCATCTTTAGGAGTTTTTCAGGGACTGGTTAGTTTCTGAAGAGGGATCATCCAGTCTTCTGCCTGATGTGTATAACTTTTAGAACCAAAAAGAGAAAAGGAATTTGGGGGATTTTTTTGTTCAGTATGTTCATTTTCATAGAATCCTCGGTTACAGCATCTCACCATAGTCTTCAGTTTTGTTTGTTTGTTTGTTTGTTTTTTTAATCCCTGGATCCAGAGGGATCTCTCTTGCAAGTTTGAAGAAGAAATTGTTACTTGGTTGTCAGGGCTGAGGGAAGGCACCTGGGGGATCTAATTATTCCTCTAAAGACTGTAAACCAGTCTGTTTTCTGTTGCAGCTGCACCTCTGCCTTCCAAGCACCTATTGGCTCCAGTTCTCTTGCTTTTGTGAGATTCTTCACACACAGCCACTTGCTTCTTGAAGGTTGACCCACTGGAGGTGTAGCAGGCTGGAATCTAAGTAATATCACTCATTCATTTACTTGCTGGCTTCCAAAATAGTGTTGACATCACTTATCTGCTCTTGTTTTCCTTTTCTTTCTCTTCATCCTCTAGGACTTATGCAACAAAAAAATCTCCTTTACTTTGTGTTAGCAGTTGTATTAGTCTATTCTCGTGCTGCTAATAAAGACATACGTGACACTGAGTAGATTATAAAGGAAAGAGGTTTAATGGACTCACAGTTCCACATGGCTGGGAAGGCCTCACAATCATGGTGGAACACAAAGGAGGAGCAAAGGCACATCTTACGTGGCGGCAGGCAAGAGAACGTGTGCAGGGGAACTGCCCTTTATAAAACCATCAGATCTCATGAGACTTATTCACTATCAGGAGAACAGCATGGGAAAGACCCGCCTCCGTGATTCCATTACCTCCCACTGGGTCGCTCTCACAACACATGGGGATTATGGGAGCTATAACTGAAGATGAGATTTGGGTGGGGACACAGCCAAACTGTATCAGCAGTGTGGTGGACACTCTAAGATGGTCCCAATATCTCCTCCTGCTGGTACTTATGCCCCTGTGTAATTTCCCCAGCCTTGAGTGTGGTCACAACCTGTGACTTCTTTCTAACCACTAGAACATTCTGTCACTTCCATGATACGTTACATCAGATCGTAACATCAGTCTTGCTCAGAGACTCCCTCCCTTGCTGGCTTTGATGAAGCAAACAGCAATGTTGGGAGGCCCACATGGCAAGGACCTGAGGGCAGTCTCCAGCTACCACCCAGCAAGGAGCTGAGGGTGGCCTCTCGCTGAAAGCAAGCAAGCAACTTTCAGTCCCATGGGCTGTAGGGAACTGAATTATGGCAACCCCACATGAGATTGGGGGTGCCAATCTCAATCCTTCCCCATATTCTGCCTTGAGATGAGATTGCAGCCTCATTGGTATATTTTTTGTAGCTTTCGGATGAGACCCTGACGCAGAGGACCCAGTAAAGAGCAGACTCCTGACCCTTAGAAACTGAGATAGTGAATGTGTATTGTTTTAAGCTGCCATGTTTGTGAGGATATTATTGTGCACCAATAGATAACAAATACAGGCAGGATATGAGCTGCTGTGTTGAACTGGAAGTTTAGCCCTCGTGCTTTGGTTTCTTGGGCTGGTAGCCATGTGTAGTGGAATGTCCAGCCCCAGTGGAATGGTCTTCAGGAGCTTCTCAGGATTCTGTTGTCCCAAGGCCTTATTTACATTTCTTCTTACAGAATTCAGAATACTGGACAAGAGGGGCCTCCTAGGTTCAGGGGGGTACTCTCCCTCATGAGGGGTCATTCTTCCTGCATCATAGGGTTGCTGAGGTCAGAAAACCTTTGTGCCCAATGCATAGACTATGCATATACCCCCAATTGTCATGCTTGCAAGGGGTCTGCAGCCCAGATGTCATGGGTGGGGTGGGTTGAGGGATGCTGTGTAAAACGTCATTTGAAACACCAGAATTTAAACTATTGTGGATAAGAACTATGGAATGAAAGAAGGGCTGTTTTTAGGAATGTGAATGACTAGGGCAGGGGGAAGCAACAAGGTGCTGTGGCAGGTGCACTGGGCCAGGGGCCTGGGCTTGGCTGCTCATGTCTGCTTTGTGCTCACCAGCTGGGTCACCTTGCACAGGTGAGTTAACTGTTCTGCCCTTAGTTTCTTTACCTTTCATTCAACAAGTTACCCGACATTTAATGAGTATCTGATGTGTGCCAGGCCCTAGGCTAGGTGCTGGGATTATAGGGATGAACGTGATGTGGTTTTTGTTCTCAAGGAGCTTGGTTTGAGGTAGGAGTAGAGGGACCCCAGAACGGGCAAAGTTTATAAACTGGGGTCCTGTAGACACATTTGATTGATTCATCCAGTGTTTTATATTATTGGAATCTGTTTTAAAAAAACTAGGAGATATTTGGCTAGAAATTTAGATTTCTGACTTCTCTAGAGAAATAAGATTTGGTAACAGTCACCAAGAGCAACCCTCTTTAAATGGGCATGGACCAAAGTCTCTATTAGAGAAGAAGGGGGAGGCTAGGAGAACTGTGTTTCAGGGAAATGAGCCAGTGCATGCAGAGCCACGTTTTCCTGGGCTGGCCTCACTTCTTTGTGTCACAGCTGAGCCCAGGAGCTTCTGAGTTTGGGACCCCTACAACTCAGGATGCAAGTGTTGAATGGGGCCATGGGGGCCAGAGGATGAAGGGCATGTGTCCATAAGTGCCCCCTCCATTCTGGGTTGTTATGAAGAGCAGAAGGGCCAGCTCCCACCTGTGGAAGCCTCTGAATGACTTGCGGCAGGCAGGTCATTCACTCATCAAAGCTCTGAGGGCCGCACAATGTTCTGGTGAATCGCCCTGTGCTAGGAGTCTCATCCTGTGTATGGCTCCTGGAGTGCAGGATTTAGGTCCCAGCATGATCAGAATATGGTTTTGGAAATGGCTGTGGGGTCCAGGTGACATGAGTCTTGTTTGCTCAGACACTTGGCCCCTCCAGGGTCTGGGACCCTCCTCCTCCTCTGGTGCCATCTTGTAGCCCCAGGGACCTCATTGTCTTGTGGGGACTGCCTCTTCGTGGAGGGTCCTGTCACAGGAGACTTTTAGGAATGGCATCCTGGTGGGCTTGTGCTGATGGGTGCCCCCACCTTAGCCCTGCCTGAGGCAGCTCTGGGGAAGACTGGGGAGTCTGGCCACTTATCTCACACCATTAGGCTTATAGCAGTGCTGCTAGCAGACAAAGACTCGAAGGGGATTAGTGGTAATTACCAGGCAGCTCTTTCTTCCCAGGGTTTAATGGGCCCAGCCACTGTAATTGTACCTGCTGGTCTTGGGATGTTCCCTTCCATCCAAAGACCAGGCCCTGGGCTGGATTTGGGCATTGAAGGGCGTGCCCTGGTGCTTGTCCACCTGCCCACCTATTGCTGGGTGGCCAATGCATGACTTCAGTGTGGCATGGCAGCCTGGCAAGGACTGATAGCAGAGCTCATGGTGAAGAAATCAGGGAGCCCATTGTGTGCTAAGGACCTGCTAATGGGAATGCAGGGGACTTCCCACCTTGTCAGGGCCTGAGCTACTCAAGAAATCTCCATCCTTGTTGAGAGGGTTATCTCTGTGGCCTGTGGGAATGTCCAGAGGGCTGGGCATTCTGGGGGCAGGGCAGTAGGGATCTTTCCCAGCCAAGTGAGGTGAGACCTGCCTTAGGGATAAGGGATGTGTAGGCTTTGGCTCTGGGCAGCGTTGCGTGGATAGGGGAGCCCCAGTCTGTGCACCCCGGCTGCTCTGGGGGAGCCGCAAGGCCCACGCAGCCCTGGCTGTGGCCATGGGCACAGGCTGGCGGGCTCCAGGGTTCCTGCTAATGGACCTCACCCCACAGCCATGGAGGGACTACTCTTTTCACCAGGGAATCCCCACTCAGTCCCTCACCCTCTGAGGAACGTCTGCATCAAAAAGGCTCGAAAAGAGTTCAGCAGGGGCATTTGAAAATTCAAAGTATGCATCCTTTTAATCCTTTCAGGGAGCCTGTAAGGTGATATTGATGGCGATGTTTTTATTTCTTAGAATTATTTTTCCAGTCATTCACGTGAACTCAGAGCACCATATCAGTTTTCCACCTTAAGTAAGAGGATTAAAGACATTGCATAATGCAGGGCCTGAGTTAAGAGCCCAGGCCCCAGAGCCTTGTCACATCGTGTAATTGGAAGTAATTGCCAGTGTGGGGTTTGAGAAAGGCGCCCGATTGGGTGGTGGGGGCTGGTGAAACCTCTTTTGAGCCCTTGTTAAATGGAGAGGGCAGATTAAGCTGAGCAAGCGGGTTGAATGGACAGACTGATGTGCTCACCCCTCTTGGACCTGAGCATCTTACCTGGGCGTCCTTTGAGGGGAACATAGGGCTGCTTTGGGGGTGCTGCAGGTGTGCGGGGGAGATGGGAGCAAAGCTGTCTCTCTGTGTACAGCAAGGCCTGTGCCTCTTCCTGGCTGCTGCCTCTTCATTCTGGGGACAGGAGCAATGCAGGGACCGGTTGTATCTTACAGAAGACCCTCAGTCTCTCTGAGCTGACCCGTGCAATATCACCAATCAGATGAGATCCAGGTTATCTCTTGGGGAAATTGGAACCATAGATTGGGGTGGGAGGGCTCACCTTCCAGGGGGTATAGCTCTTCCAACATAGCATTTTTTGATTCCAAATCGAACTTCACTTGGGTCTTGTGCAATACAGCAGCCTTGCCACAGCTGTGCAAATGCCTCTTAGGGCCAGAGCCATGCCTCTCAATGGGGGCCCTTGGCTGGGGAGGGAGACACTCAGCTTTCTGAGAAGTGATTGAGCCCCGTGGAAGTGAAGGTGTTTTGGAGTAGCCTGCTCTGGCTGGGTGTTGTGGCCATCGAGCACCCGCTCCTGTGTCTTTCTCCTGTGTGGTTCTCATTTAGCCACACTGTCCCCTGCTTTCCCCAGGTTTTGATGCCTCTTTCCCGTGGTGGGGGGTTTAAAGTGGGAAAGCAGGCATTGGCACTACTCACAATAGCAAAGACTTGGAACCAAGCCAAATGTCCAACTGATAGACTGGATTAAGAAAATGTGGCACATATACACCATGGAATACTATGCAGCCATAAAAATGATGAGTTCATGTCCTTTGTAGGGACATGGATGAAGCTGGAAACCATCATTCTCAGCAAACTATCGCAAGGACAGAAAACCAAACACCACATGTTCTCACTCGTAGGTGGGAATTGAACAATGAGAACACGTGAACACAGGAAGGGGAACATCACACACCGGGGCCTGTCGTGGGGTGAGGGGAGGGGGGAGGGATAGCATTAGGAGATATACCTAATGTTAAATGACGAGTTGATGGGTGCAACACACCAACACGGCACATGTTACATATGTAACTAACCTGCATGTTGTGCACATGTACCCTAAAACTTAAAGTATTAAAAAAAAAAGTGGGAAAGCAGGAAAGAACATGGCTGTTCCTCAGAGGTCCAGGCTGAGAGGTTTGTGGCAGCTTTCAGGGGTGAAGGAGGGCCAGGAGAGGGAATGAGATGAAGCCCAGTTATGAGCCGTGTATAATTTCCCAGGATTTTGTCCATGATGCTCCAGGATTCTCTGTGCCCTGGCAGTGGGCTGGGAAGCCAGAGGGTGTCTTGACTCCTTTCCCCAAAAACTGTTCTCAGTCCTGGCCTGTCCTCTAAGGTCATCTCTGTCGCCATGCAAAGAGAGACAAGATCAGGGCCCCATCACAGCCATGATCCCTCTGTCCATCCTGGACTCACTTTCAGTTGAGGATCCTGGGCTCATGGCTCCCACGTGGATGTCCCGGGATGCCCCATAAGTGGCTGTGGCTGATCAGGGGTCAAAGATCACTCATGGGTCACCCCATCTGAGTCCATTGCTGAGGACAGGCTGAAATAGAGTGTGTATGGCTATGTGTGTTGGTGGAAGGAGTTGGGTTCCCTACTCTATTTACTGGTGCCAGCCATATTTCTGGACCTCGTGATCACATTTTCTTTACTGGACCCAAGAGGGTTAGGGAAGAAAGGAGGAGACCCTTGGTTTCCAAGGCCCTGAGTTTGATGACTCTTGGCTAGATTCTGAAGACTTTTAAGTTTTTCCTGAAAACCTCCCTTGTGTCTCATCCCCCATATCAGAAGAAGATCCCTTGGGAATGAAATTCTATGAAGTATGAGCTGGGGTTTTCCTAAAGAGGAAAATTTCAGAACTGTTTTTACTGGTGAGATCTTTTTATTTTATTTTATTTTTTTGAGGTGGAGTCTCGCTCTGTCACTAGGCTGGAGTGCAGTGGCGCCATCTTGGCTCACTGCAATTTCCGCCTCCTGGGTTCAAGCAATTGGTGAGATCTATTTTTACAATTAGATTGAAATTAGAAACTAATTAGAAATTGTTTCTTTTTAAAAATTAAGATTCTGCTTAAGAAAGCTGCTTTGGTTAAAATGGGGGGTGGGGACTGGAGCCTCACCCTCTCCTCCTTCTGCTGCCTTTGGTGGCTCCTGAGGTGCCACCATGCAACTCTAGGGCTTTTTGGAAAATGGCTTATAAATCACCTTCTTAAGCTAAGTCCCCGGTGGGTTAAGGTGTGAAGATTAAGATCATGGGCTCTACAATCGAACAGCTTGTGTTCAATTCCTGGGTCTGCCACTCACTAGCTGTGTGACCTTGGGCATGTTTCTGAACCTGTCTCCTTTTGCTTATCTGTGAAATGGGCATAATAAGAATATCTGCCTTGTAGGTTTGTTATGAGGTTTAAATTAGTGTTTGGTACAATGACTTGCTCACTTGCCAAAAATGTTAGTGATTGTTAACAGGGAACTCTCAAGCCTCCAAAACTCTCTAGCATCCAGAGAAATTCAATCTAGTGGTATGAACTGAAGCCATGCAGATATTGGGAGAGAGATTTTAAGGTGGAGAGAGGACCTTCCTTCACACTCTTGGGGTTACCTCCAGGTCAGACCAGTCCTGGTCTTGTGGGTAGTGACCTTGTTTGCAAGTGAGTCACAGTGAGGACCTGTCTCCTTCCCCAACTCCGTCCTAGCATTGAAGTTGAGCAGGATTAAACAGGGTGTTGAGTTGTGTCATTCTCCTGCCTCTGCCTGGGGCGGGAAGGGTGACTAGCTCTAGTCTAGGTTGTGGCACAGCTCTGGTGAGAAGAGGGGGGAGGTGGCCTAGCCAGGAGACTTGTTTAGGGTAGGTGTGTACTGACAGGACATGAGGACAGATTTGAGAGCCCTTCCTAAGGAGGCGACCCTTGTCCCTGGCTCCCTCTCCCTTCCTCTGCAGGAGTGACCCAACAGTGATGATGAGGGGCATCACCTTTGTTGTTTAAGCCTCCTCCTATTGGCTCTTGGTGCTACTCAGGGCAGCTCCTTTTATCCCTATCATACAGATGGGATAGTCGAGGCCTAGAGGGTTGAAGCTGTTTGTGTGGCTGATTCTGGGTCAGAACTCATGATCTCTTGACTGTGCTCTGCGGTCTTGGCGATTGGCAGATGTGCCTGATTGGCCTTGGAGGGAGTCGTGGAAGGTGGGCACAGCTCAAGAGAGAGAGTGTTCCATTTGCTCCCTTCCCAGTGGAAAGGCCCTCGTCTGCTCCCGCTGGACTGGGCACTGCTCTGATTCCTAGCCTGTGGCTTAGTAAGTGCTCAGGAGAAATCTGTTGAATTAGTGAACAGTGGTTGGAGGTATTTCTCAAACATGACTAAATTGCCCAATGCACACAGAACTTGAATCAGGACCTGAGTTGCATAACCGGCAGAGTTCTATGTTCTGCTGCAGTGGAAAAGGACTGAATTTCTATCAGGGTGGAAAAGAAAGATAAAGCCCTGTCAACTGAGGCATCTTATGGTGGACCTACTGCTGCTACATCCAAGTCATCTGTACCAGCCCTGGGTGCTCTTGCCCACCTCACCCGTGTAGATCCTCATCTTGGCCTTGTTGGTTGTTCTGTCCCAGGGAAGAAATGTTGACTTAGAAAATAGGCTGGGCTTCTGGGATATTCTTTACTGCAGCAGCCCCATATTCAAGGTATGATGAGGTGAGGGTGAGGAGATGTGCCCTCTGAAGGACCTTCTAGATAAAAAAGTCAGTGGCTTCCATCAAACCAGGAGCTTCCCACATGGTCTCTATGTGGTTGGCTGTGGGAGCGTCCAGGGTACCTGTTCCCTTCAGTGGAAAAGCAAGCCAATTAGCCTCTTTGGGCCCTGGGCCTCTTTTAAGATTGTCCTGGGTCATGGGCCAAGGCTGTGGTCTGCGCAGCTCAGAGTTCTTCCCAAGCAATGCCTTGGTTCAACTGGTGGAGCTTTTTGGAAGGAGGAAACCGTGGACTGACTGCATTTGGCAGGTAAACTGTAGGTGCTTGGATGATTTTTAGAACTGGTATCGGGACCACAAGGGCAACACATGTCCATTGCATACTACTATGTGCCACAGCCACATGATAGACACAGGACCTGGAGCTCGAGCATTGAGGAGGGAGTCCAGGTGTCTCTCCTCTGTTATGCCAGGCAGCTTCCTCCCACTGGCAGCATTTTCCCAGGGCAGAGACCCACACTGTGCCAGGTCCTGTCCTGCTGACAGGCTACAGTGTAGGGCTCATAGAGCCAGCCCCCAAGGTCATGAGGACAGGGGAGACAGTTTACCACATACCAGGCCAATGATCAAGGTATCAACTCATCACAACCAGATTTGGTTTTATCTTGCAGAAGTTTCAAAATTGAGCAAGATTTCAAAATAGTTATTTCACAGAGGTTTCAAAATGGGAAGACCTAAAGCCCTATCCTGTCAGCCTATCCTGGCCTGAGCTAGGCCAGGGTGCTGTCTGGCTCCTAACTCCTGTCTTTTCTCCCCAACCTCTTGCTACAGCTCTGTAGGATTGGGCTCCGGGTACTAAATCTTGCCTGATCTTGGGAAGGGATCATAAGCCATGTGCATAACAGCATGTCCTGAGAAAGGGCCCAGGGCATCATCTTCTGCCGTGTACAGCAATCTCTGGTGGTGGCTGGGGCACTGACCTCAGATCCAGGCTTGGGCACCAGTTCCCACTTGACTGAGTGGTCTTGGGGAAGTCCCTTTACCTGCAGGCCTTGGTCTTCCTACCTGAACAACAGTGGTGATGGTGGGTTGCACCAGAACGTCTCAGCTAGTCTGGTTCCGGGCTCAGTATCCTCACACAGTGGTATGCTCGTCCCCATTTTCTAGTTTAAGCCATCATGCTTCCTAGATTGCACCTGGCTATGCTGGAACAAATCCAGCCCCACTGGGAAGCCTGCTTTCCTTGTCTACTCCAGCACACAGTGATTTTCCTTCCTTGTGATTTCCATTGACCCATTCACTGGGCACGCTTCCTACCTTGCGCTGTAATCTCTTTCTCTCTGTCTCTCTTCTCTCTCTCTCTCTTTGTAAGTATGTTTTCTCCATCAATATTGGGAGCCCAAGTACTTCCTCCTCCATGGCATGTAGACATACTCGGAATCCACAAACATGACAAATAACTCAGAATCATGGTGACCTAGGGAGTGAAGTATCCTGTGCATCATATATTTTTCCTTGGGTTCTAACAGCTTTCCTTGGGGCCTAGCGTGAAGTGATTTTGGTGGTTCCTCATCATGCCTGCAATCGTGTGGTCTTTTCCACCTGAGGGTTGCCACAGTGTAGCTGCCCTCTATCCTGAGGTGCCCAGGGACTAGTGAAGGACAGGAATGGGGACAGGGCCCCTCGGCGCCCACTGCACAGATTCCCATGTGCTCACTGCTCCCCAGCCCTTCCTGGAGGCAGGCATGGGATGGGTCTGGAGGGAACAAGGACAGCTAAGTCATTGCCATGGATTTAGCCTGCTGGCTGGGCCCATATATGCACAGTTGTGGGGACGTGGACTCCTCCTTCCCATGCTGGAAATGGGCCCCAGAAAGCTACCACCTGCCACTTCTGTTGGGCGGGCGGGAGGAAGCTTGCACCATAGATACTGTGAAGTCTGCAGGTTTCACTCGGTTGGGATTTGTCATCTGGCAAACAGTCAAGTATCTGCCATACTTGGCCGAGTCAGCTGCAGCCTTCATGGCCAATCCGCATGATGAAGTATCCAGTCAAGTTTTGGCAATTCCAAAGGTGTGGCAACCTTGGTTGCAAGGGGCCAGTGGGGAGTATTGCGACAGAGGCCCTTGTGCCGGACCTGCAGGATGCCTCAGGAGGAGGGCGGAGGGTGGAGGGCACCCTTGACAGTTGACATCTGTGTCAACAGCGCCCAGTGACACACCGGGGGAGGACGAGCCTGCACTTGGCAGGCCAACAATGAGCTGATTGATGAAATGAACTTTCCCCTCAAAGGCCCCACCACTGCCTGGGGAGCCTGGGCCAATGGTGGTCTGCCTGCTTCCCCTGTAGGGATCCCCTGGCAGCCTCAGAGCAGGGAATGGGGGTGGGTATTGCCTTCTGATGGGGTCAAGACTTGTCCAGGATCCTCTGAGAGCCTGCTGTGGAGTCAGGAGAAGGCTGGCAGCTCCTGGACATGCAGGAACAAAGGCCTGGGAGGAATGAGTGGTGTGTGAGTGGGAGTGGCTGGGCCCTGGGTGGGTGATGTGTCTACAGTGCCTCCCACCTGGCATGAGGAGGGAGGAGCTTCATGAGCTGCTGGCGAGGCAAGTATGTTTGTCCTCCCACAAAATGTGGCCCAATTTATAGGGGTTGCAAATGTTCCCTAGAAACCTCACCCATACTGCATGTCTGGGCTCAGTTCAGCATTGGGGATGAAAACCTTGGCCCTTCTTCTTAGACCCTGTCCCTCCTTCTCCATGTATACATGCATGTGTGTGCACACACACACACACACACTACCTTGCCAGCTGAGGTTGTGTGATTCATGTTGCTGGAGAGCTCAGACTACTCAAGGCCATGGTGCTGGGAGACTCCATATCTGGATGTGGATATTTAGTCTAAGCAGGCCTCAGGTCATGGGACCCTCTAGTTGACTCTGCTAACAGAGACTTCCCCACCTACTTTTTTTTCTACGCTTTATCCCCAGATGAAGCAAGCCCAACAGACCTAGGTTACTCAACAGGGCCCTTAAAACAGGTCATTGCCTCTCTCAGGGTCTCAGTGCCACCTGCTCAATGGGGCAATAGTGTTGGCTCAGTATGGATCTTGGGATTGTGTGAGTTTCCAGAGAAAAAGAGGAAAAGTTCCTTTCAGAGCTGAGCAGAAGACTAGAATTCTCCAAAAATCCAAGTTTGTCTAGCCCAACTCCTATTTGAAACCTTTCAATGCTCCTTCAATGGTAACATTCAGTGATTATTTTCAGGACAGAGGCCAAAATGCTTATCAGAATCTAGCCTCTGCTTATCTCAGTTCTTTAATGCCACACTATTTCCCTGTCCCCTTGTTTTCTACATTCCATCCATGCTGGCCTCTTTCTTAATATCTGACATATAGAGGCCTCATGGTGGGATAGAACGTGGAGCCTATTGGCTTCTTTGCTGGGAATGCCTTTCTTCCTACATCTCTCTCTTTTTCTTTTCCATCTAGTTAACTCCTGTTCATCTCTTTGTTCTTAGAGCAGTTGTCCCTGTAGATATTTTCCACCTTGTTTTTTATTTTTTTATACATCATAATTTTTTTAATAGACTGAGAAAATTCTGTTATCTGAAGTGTTGTAAATCTGTTTCAGTATTTTGATTCATGATGTCTTATTTCCTTGTGTGCCTGGTTATTTTTGACCATGTGCTGGTCATTAATGCTAAATTATTTTAGAAATAATTCGTTCAGAGAGGATTTTATTTGCTTCCTCTGGGCTGGGGAATGCTGTCTGTTAATTTAAACATGAGATTCATTTAACTCTCGGGTTATTTGAACAGGAGCTACAGGCTCACAAGAGGGCTAGTTTATTTGTAGTTCACCCTCATGCTGGGAGTGAACCCCTTTATGGGCTCATTTTACATAGGTGGAATCGACGCTTTGACTTTTGTCCCCCTCATTTTAGAAGGTCACCACCAACTTCTTCCAGATCAGAAAATGTCCTCAGGGCTAATGTGGCTTTGAAGGTTTGGCTTATTTTTTTATGTCCTCACCTTTTTATAAATTTTGGCTTGGTAATTCTTAGCCATGTTATAGCTTTTTGATTCTTTTGAGAAGATTGAATTTATTCAGACTTTTTCAGGTATCCTCTGTAGGAGGTTGGTTCAAGTTCACTAGCTCCTCCTAAGGGAGCAGAAGTCTCTTGGTATAATTGTAACTTCTCTAAGGAAGCATTCTCTGACTTCCCACATGGATCTGGCTTCCTAATTATGTCTTCTACTGATAAAATGAATCTCTCTCCTTACTAGTTCTCACAATGGTTGTACTAATCAGTTGTCTGTACGGTTATTTGGTTAACACCTCTATCTCTACCTCCAGACTGTAAGTCCATGCAGGCAGGGGCGGGGCAGATGCCTATACCTGTTTTGGTAACCATTGTATCCCTAGCACCTAAAGCAGACCTTGACGTGTTATGTACTCAAGGATTACTTATGATTGGAATGACTTCTACTTCCTTTACTTGGTCCAGCAAGTTTGTTTCTTGTGTACCCTCTTTTTTGCCATTACTTTAAATATGCAACTCAGTTATCCTCTATTTCTACCTTATATTTTGGATCCCTCAAAAATCAAGATGACCCTAAAATGCACGTAGCAGTTAACAACATGAGCTTTACATTCAGAGAGTTCTGAGTTTGATCCTTGCTCCTTCTTAGCTATGTGGTATTATTTGAGTCTCTTAAACTCTCTGAGCTTCAATTTCCTCATCTATAAATCAGGAAAATAATCATATCTATTTTATTAAGTTGGTTTTAAGATCAAATAAAATGATGCTTAGCATAATGGGTGACTTTGGTGGGTGAAATGAATTGGCACTCAGATCCATACCACCCTCCTTCTAGTAAACCTTCATACAAATGTTAAAAACTATATGTCTCAGATTCCCTATGCCAAAAGTATGAATGCAGATGGATTCTATCAGTTAGATGTATGTGTGTAAGATTTGGAAGGCAGATATGAGGTAGAGACTGTCTTTTGTCTTGGCAACAAACATAGCAACAGTAAACATGGTCATAGAGCTGTTGAATTTTCCATGTTAGAGTTCTAGTGTCTGGTCACTAGTTGTATGGGTATTAAGAGGCAGTCATGGTAGTGATAGTACTTTTACACCCCTGGATTGTAGTTGTGGCAGTGTGTTCTTGATGTTAAGTAGTTGCAGTGGCAGCTTTTTGATTCCTTACTAAATCAGGTATAGGTCAGCATCTAGGTATAATCCATCCTGAAGCATAATTTCAGTTTATTTGTGAACCTGTGAAACTCAGTAAGTTTTCCACTCTAAGAATATAGTGGGGGCACAGGCATAGGATAATAGTTCTGGACGTTTCTGTCCCAAAGGGGAGACAACGTAAAGAATAAAAGAATCACTGGTCCCAAGCAATTTTGAAATCCAGCTGGGCAAACTTCATTTGGTTTTAAGGCTTCTCCGTGATTCTTGGCTCACCATCTGGGTTTAAGACCCCACCTTCTAAGTCAACTTTCCTTTTTTCATTAAAGGTAGCATCTGTTTGCAGCTGAGGAGTTTTATCAGCCTGTTTATTGCCTGGAGATTTTCAGAGGTCCTACAATCTTTTTTCTTTTTCATCTCCTCTCAGCCCTCTTCAGTAAAAACTGCAGTGTTGGCTGGGCGTGGTGGCTCACGCCTGTAATCCCAGCACTTTGGGAGGCCGAGGTGGGCGGATTACGAGGTCAGGAGATCGAGACCATCCTAGCTAACACGGTGAAACCCCATCTCTACTAAAAATACAAAAAATTAGCTGGGCGTGGTTGCAGGCGCCTGTAGTCCCAGCTACTCGGGAGGCTGAGGCAGGAGAATGGCGTGAACCTGGGAGGCGGAGCTTGCAGTGAGCCGAGATAGCGCCACTGCACTCCGGCCTGGGCGAAAGAGCCAGACTCCTTCTCAAAAAACAAAACAAAACAAACAAAAAAAAAACTGCAGTGTTTCTGCTGGCATAACATTCTTAAGAATCTTGTAGGTCTTTTCCTTCTCCATCAGTCTTTCCTAGATAATCTCATCTCTATTTTGGCTTCTGCTGAGATATTCAAGAGGATAGATAAGTCACACTCTTTTCAAAGAGGCTTTTGTGTGACTAATCTTTTGATCTTTCTGAGGTACTAGCAATGGGTTGTCAAGCCACACTCTTATTTTTGCCTCTTGTCATACTTTCTTGAACGTAACTCTTAATTTTAGTGTTTTTACAATCTAGATAGGCTGAGACTTTCCCTAAATCAAGTCATGGTTCCTTAAAAAAAAAAAAAAAAATACACACATACACAAAAACAAAAAACAACTGAAAACAATTTTTCCTTCAGTTTACCTCTTCTCTCTCTCTCTCTTTTTTTTTTTTTTTTTTTTTTTTTTGAGATGGAATCTGCTCTGTTGCCCAGGTTGGAGTGCAGTGGCACAATCTCAGCTCACTGCAACCTCCACCTTCCGGGTTCAAGCTATCTCCTGCCTCAGCTGTCCGAGTAGCTGGAACTACAGGCGTGTGCCACCATGCCCGGCTAATTTTTGTATTTTTAGAAGAGACAGGGTTTCACTATGTTGGCCAGGCTGGTCTCGAACTCCTGACCTCGTAATCTGCCTGCCTTGGCCTTCCAAAGTGCTGTGATTACAGGCATGAGCCACCGCGCCTGCCCAGTTTATCTCTTCTCTTTTGCATTTTACTATAAGGAGCAAAAATAAACCTGGCTGCACCTTTAACACTTTTCTTGAACCGCTACTCAGCTAAATACACAAGTTCATCACTTGCAAGTTCTGCTTTTTACATAACTGCAGGGCACAATTCCACTGACTTTCTGCCACTATATAACAAGGATCCTCTTTCTTCTAGTTTTGAATAACATTTTCTCATTTTCTTCTGAGCCCTTACCAGCAGCACCTTTAAGATCCATATTTCTACAAACAATTCATTCACAACAATTGAAGTATTTTCTAAAGTGATTTTGGTTTTCTTTACCATGTTCCTCATTCCTTCTGAGTCTTAGTAAAGTTGTTAACATCCTTATTTCTAATAGTCTGTTCAAGGAAACCTAGGCTTTTCTGTCATGCTCCTTACAATTCTTCTAGACTGTGCAACTACTGTTTCAAAGTCACTTTCACACTTTTAGGTATTTGTTACAGCAGCCCCACTTCTGGTACCAAAAACTGTATTTACTTCCTGTGGCTGCTATAATAAATTCCCACAACGAAAATGTATTATCCTGTAGTTTTGAAGGTCAGGAGCCCAAAATGGGTTCCACTGGGCTAAAATAAAGATGTCAGTAGGGCTGCATTTCTTTCTGGAGGGTCTAAAGAAGACCCTTCTGTCTTCAAAGCCACTGATTGTGTCTTTCTCACATTACATCACTCTGACACTGACTCTTCTTCATCTTCCACATTTCAGAACCCTCGTGTCTACACTGGAATACTGTAGTCACTTGATACACCCAGACAATCCAAGATAATTTCCTTACCTCGAAAGAAGCCATTTTACCACTGTAATTTCATCTGCTATCCTAACTTCCCTTTGTCACAAAAATGAATATTCACAGGTTCCGGGAATTAGGACATGGACATCTTTGGGGAGCCATTATTCTGTCTACAACACCTGACTTCCAAATTGGCAAGTCAGCTCAGTGGGATTCTGGAAGTCATTCCTAGGGGCCCACCTAGAGCCCATTTTCTAGCCCTTTTAATAATTTTGTAGCATCCAGTCTCCTGACCATGGGTACATTTCTTACCCTCTATGGGCTGTCACTTCTCTATCTGTAAAATGGGGTGATGATGACATAGTCATTAAGTAGCAGTGGAGAGCACAGAGGATACTGATTTATCTCCCAAACCCAAGGTAGGCATGCTGTGGGGACTGAGCAGCTGCTAGCCAAGAGTGCCTCAAGGAGGTGGCGTGGCAAGGGCAGTGAGGAGTCCCTGGAGTGTCTGGAGCTTATGGGAAGGGTGGAGGATATTGAACATCTACTACGTGTTGGGTACTGTGCTGAGCTTTTTTCACAATAGTTAAATTATTTAACTTCATCTGTGATGAGTGAAATGCTCTATTCTGTGCTGTACAATATGGTAGCCAACAGCATATATGTGGCTACTGAGCCCTTGCAGTGGGAGTGGTGTGACTGAAGAACTAAATGGTCAATCTTATTTAGTTTCAATTAGTATTCATTTAAATTGAAATGGCTAAGGTGACTAGATGCTACCACATGAGAAAGCACAGCTCTTACAGGTTACATTGTCCAGGGTCTTAACTTAGCATGTGACAGAATTAGGGCCATAATGAGAGAGGGGTTTGGAGTTGGGCAGTTCTGGCCATATGGCCACATCTCTCTGACCTCAGCCCCAACCTTGAACGTTTCTACTCCCTCTGCTGTTCGATCATTGGCTAACACGACCCCGTAAGCCTTCTGTGTAACCCTCCTGCAGCCATCCCCCTGGAGTTGGGGTCTGTTCCAGTCAGGGAGCTGGCAGGAAATGAGGGTGTGTAGGGTGGCAGAAGTGCCCAGGCTAGACACAGGCTCTGGATGCTAGTACTGAGACACATGGCAACACCTTTGCTCTAAGTGAGCTGTGGCACAGTCCTAGAGCCTGCTTTCCCAGGTACTAGCACATGTCACTTGTCAGTTCAGAGTCACTGGTGTTTGTCCTCTTGGGGTCTCCTTTTCCACGGTGCCCACATAATCACCTTTCTTGGCACAGGGAAGAGTAGGTGGCGTCATGGGGTGGAGGCTGGCGGTTTAGTGCAGTGAGGACTTGTGGCACTAGAGACATCAGAGCCTCCAGGCTGTTCATCTTCGAGCCCCTGCCTGTGCCCCATGGGTGGCTTGTCAGAGCTGAGGAGCCATGTGTGATGGGGAAGGACCTGTGGTTGGTGAGCGTAGGGATCCTGGCAGAGGCCAGCCAAACATTTGCCCAGGTAGAGGTTTCAAGCCTATGGTTTAGGGGATGTGCTTGAACTAATCCTGTTATTAGCTGGATTATCTCTTCAAACTGAGAACCAGCTCCCGTGGGTCCCGGTGAAACGCTCAGTCAGGAGCCAGAGTGACACGCCCCACCCAGGGCATGTGCTCGGTGTCAGTGAGCCTGCCGCCTGAGTGGCACCCAGGCAGGTTCCTGCTCCTGCTTCAGCCACTAGTTGTTCCACTCATTCATTCATCCATCAAACAGTTCCTGGTGCTAGCTGGGCACCAGGCCTGGAGCTGGGTGCTTGAGACCCAAAGGTGAACTACACCAGATAGGGTCTTGTGGACTTCACAGTTTAGAAAGGGAGACAGAGACAAGTGGAAGACTGAAAAATGGTAAAAGAGAGGTAGGTACAGAGAGATGGGACACTCAGGACCAGAGGCTGAGATGGGGCTGGGGAGGTGGACAGGGACCAGCAAGTGTGGAGGACCCAAGGGTCCCACTAAGGCCATTCCAGAGATGATGGAGTCCCTGGCACATTTGAGGAGCAATATGATCAGATGTCGAGTGAGGGTGCAGACTAGTGTCAGGGTGAGACCACTGAGGAGATGGGCTGTTCATTCATTTGTTAATTTCTCGTTCAGCCAATATTTGAGTTTCTGTTATCTGCCAGGCCCTATTCTAAGAGCTAATGCTATATCACCAAACATATAGACAACCATCCCTGTCCTCAGGGAACTTACATTCTAGGAGAAAGAAGGGTTGAAGGGAGAGATGGAGAGATTGGGGTTGGGGAGGGAAGAGAGGAGGAGAAGGAAAAGGAGAAGAGAGGATGAGAATACACAACTGTAATAAGTGGATGATGTAGTATGCTAGAATGTAAGAAAGGCCACAGAAAACAGCAGGCCTAGAGGTTTAGGAAATGCTGGGGGTACACAGGGTATGTCCTGTCCCACGGGACGGTGAGATTTGAGCAAAGACTTAGAGGTAGATGTTATTTGTGTAGAGAGGGGCAGGAGCAGGGTCTTTCCAGATCATGAGAAGGGCACAAGCAGAAACCATAAGGCAAGAATGTGTCCAGTGTGTTTCAGGAACAGCAGGGGAGGTCAGTATGCTCAGAGTGATGCTGTCATGGAGGAGAGGCACAGACAGGGCAGAGAGGTGAGGGGTGCAGATCACAGAACTCCCAGGGGGTTTGTGGATAGCGTTCAGAGGATCTCTGAATGGGTTTCAGATTCCCACTTGGATGGAAAAAAAAAATCACATCTTTATTTTTAATTTTCATTAGACTTTAAGTGAAATTTAGTACACCTTTTGATTGTGAATGTAGGCAAACAAACAAACAAACAAAAACCCTAACAGAAAGCAAAACACAAAAAAACTCCCGCAAAAGTATAGAGACACTTGTGACTTTGTCAACAACAGAAACTATAGATTTTTTTTAAATTTTGGTTTTGTTTATTGTGGTAGAATACACATAACATAAGATTACCATTTTAACTATTTTAAAGTGTACAATTCAGCGGCTGTAAGTATGTTCACAATGTTACGCCACCATCACCATTATCTAGTTCCAGGAACTTGTTACCACCCCAAATGGAAAGCCTTCTTTTCTCTTCTCTTCTTTTCTTTTCTTCTTTTCTTTTTCTTTCCCTTTCTCATTCCCTTTTCTTTTTTCTTTTCTTTCTTCTTTTTTTTTTCTTTTTTTAAATTATACTTTAAGTTCTGGGATACATGTGCAGAGTGTGCAGGTTTCTTACACAGGTATACACATGCCATGGTGATTTGCTGCACCCATCCACCCATCATCTACATTAGGTATTTCTAATAATGCTATTCTTTCCCTAGCCCCCCATCCCCCGACAGGCCCTGGGGTGTGATGTTCCCCTCCCTGTGTCCATGTGTTCTCATTGTTCAACTCTCACTTATGAGTGAGAACATGTGGTGTTTGGTTTTCTGTTCCTGTGTTAGTTTGCTGAGAATGATGGTTTCCAGCTTCATCCATGTCCCTGCAAAGGACATGAACTCATCCTTTTTTATGGCTGCATAGTATTCCATGATGTATATGTGCCACATTTTCTTTGTCCAGTCTATCACTGATGGGCATTTGTGTTGGTTCCAAGTCTTTGCTATTGTGAATAGTGCTGCAATAAACGTACTGTGCATGTGTCTTTATAGTAGAATGAATTCGAATCCTTTGGGTATATACCAAGTAAGGGAATTGCTGCGTCAAATGGTATTTCTGGTTCTAGATCCTTGAGGAATCACCACACTGTCTTCCACAGTGGTTGAACTAATTTACACTTCCACCAACAGTGTAAAAGCATTCCTATTTCTCCACACCCTCTCCAGCATCTGTTGTTTCCTGACTTTTTAATGATCCCCATTTTAACTGGTGTGAGATGGTATCTCATTGTGGTTTTGATTTGCATTTCTCTAATGACCAGTGATGATGAGCTTTTTTCATATGTTTGTTGGCTGCATAAATGTCTTCTTTTGAGAAGTGTTGGTTCATATCTTTCACCCACTTTTTGATGGGGTTTTTTTTTTTCATGTACATTTAAGTTTCTTGTAGATTCTGGATATTAGCCCTTTGTCAGATGGATAGACTGCAATTTTTTTCTAGAAGAAAACCTATGCAATATATAGTTTGCTAACTATTTCAGATATCTTGAAATATTTCTCCTTATCACTACTTTGAAATTACAGTACCCATGAGATCTTACTATTTAATGCATGTGCATAATAATATCGCAAAAAACCATTATTTCAGTGTAACTGTTTCATTTTAATGCTATGTAATCTTTACGCGTCTAAAACATTTCTCTGAGACAAGGTCCATAGGCTTCCCCAGACTGCTAGGAGTGTCCATGGCTCAAAGATAGTGAAGAACCTGTGATGCCGAATCTGCTAACCCACCTTAAGGACTTGGGCTTTGAGGGAAATGAGGAGCTGTTGCAGGATTTTGAGCATAGGAATGAGGTCTGACTTAGGCTTTTTAAATTTTTTTAGATAAAGTCTTGCTCTGTCACCAGGCTGGGGTGCAGTGACGTGATCTCAGCTCACTGCAACCTCCGCCTCCCGGGTTCAAGTGATTCACCTGCCTCAGCCTCCCAAGTAGCTGGGACTACAGGCATGCACCACCAAGCTCAGCTAATTTTTTTGTATTTTTAGTAGAGATGGGGTTTCACCATGTTGGCCAGGATGGTCTCAATCTCTTGACCTCATGATCCGCTTACCTCGGCCTCCCAAAGTACTGGGATTACAGGCGTGAGCCACCGCACTTGGCCTCTGACTTAGGTTTTTAAAGCACGGCTCTGGCTGTTCTATTGCACCAAGACAGGTGGGGACTGGGGAGGAAGCTGTTACAATGAGCCAGGTCAGAGATGGGGGTGGCTCAGGCTAGGGCAGCAGCAGTGGAGGGTGTGAGAAGGACGTGAGTGCTGGATGATTTTGGAAAGAGAGCCATAGGAATTGTTATTAGGTTGCATGTGGGGTGTGAGGGGCATTGAGAATGACTTGCTGCAGTGGTCTGGCTGCCCCGAAAGATGGAGCCCTGCTCAAGAAGGTTTCCCAGAGGATTTGACATTTGAGCTGGACTTAGGTGGTGATTGGCTGGCTGTGCTGTGAGTTCTGCAGGGTATGTGCCTCATCTTCCCACCCTGGCAGCTTGCCTAGGACCCACCATCGGTCCTCATAACATATCAGTCCAATGCCGGAGAGAAGGTGGAGGCTCCATGGGGTTCTTGGGTTTCTAGCTTGGGTGCTAGGATGGATGGCTCTGCAGTGACAGAGGTCCTGCTATTCAGTGAAGAACAATGGGCAGAGACATTTGGTGATATTTAAACTCCAGGCTTCAGCCTAGGCTGAAAGTGAAAAGGAAGCTTTCTTTAGCTTCTCAGTTCTCTGTTTAGCTGGGACGACTGATTGATGGCAGTGGTTTTAATAACTCAGTAAACCAGGGCTACTCCATGCAGGATGAATTTGGTTGAGATGTAAATATTTTATATCAGAGTATTAACTGCTTATTAAAAGTGTATTGAGATTTATATGTTATATGGATATAATTATAGACATCACAGAGGGGTCATTTGCTTGTTGGAAACATCTCTAACAGAGCTGTTAATCCGGAAATGTGCGTCGTGCAGTCAGCTGGCCTTTAGGTAGAACATTTTCCCTGACTTATTAAGCAGAAATTAAACACAGGTATAAATGCTGCTGAAAATGCAGCTCTATTTTCTGGACCCACCACATGCAGATCACATGGAACTGCCAAGCCTTGATGTGGCTCCCCTGAGATAGAAGAGACTGTTCTGTGGCTGCGAGGTCTTCACAGCTCGTTGTGACAGGGGGCACCCAGGGGAAAGTTGGCTCTTCCAGTGGGAGCAGGCTGACAGCCCAGGTATGGGGGAGGAAGGATCCTGCCACTGAACTCTACACCCAGGGCTCGGGGTGTGTTGACCCCTTCTTCTTGCAGCTTGGAGAAAGTTGCCACACTGTCTGGGGGCAGTTTGGAACCTGATGCAGGTTAAGTGGGCAATATACAGTTTTTTTGAGCTGAGCATCTAGAACTTTCTCTGTATGAAAAATTGAATCTGTACAAAATTTGGGGACGGTGGTCCATGGGAAAACATACATCTCTTGAATGACAAAAGGGTGTTGAATTTAGGGGGCAGCTTAGAGCACATCCACCCATCCAGCATGCTGAGTGCCAGGCATCATTGCCAGGCACTGGGGATACAGCAGGGAGTGAAAGAAAAATCCCTGCCTTCATGGAGCTTATATCCTAGGGGTGGGGGGGTGGAGGAGGCAAATAACACATAATATGGGAGGATCGCTTGAACCCAGGGATTCGAGGCTGCACTGAGCTGTGATTGTGCCACTGCATTCCAGCCCATGTGGCAGAGTGAGACCCTGTCTCAAAACCCCAAAACAAAGGAAAACAGACAAATAAACAAATAATGTGTCCAGAGATCAGGCTGCACTTAAGAGTAGTTTTGTCTACCAAATCTAAGTGATTTCTGTATTTTTTTGGATTAAATTTTTTTGTTTGGTTTAAATCCACACATAGACACATGTCTGTGTGTCACAATGGTCATATCTTGGTTTTCTGGAGAATGGGCAGTCCTGGTTCTGGAGAGCTCACCAGCTTCCTTCTGCTGTTCTGCATGGAAATCTTTGTATAATGTTTTATTGTGTTCCATATTCCCCATTTCAGAAGGCAAGAAAGATTGTGATGTGCTTTTGTGGCACGTCCAGGTCCCCATGCCTGGTCTGGGCTGTGGTCCAGGGCTACCCTCTGAGGGTGAGGCGTACAGTTTGTCCTGCACTAAATGGTCCCAGGGGCTATACTTCTGTAGTCCTCGGGTCTGCTTTTTATAGTTTCCTCTGTCCTCCCTGTTGGCAGGCTGTCCCTCCCAACTTGAGCTCTCTCGTCCTTTCTTCATGTCCAGATACTTCCAGTGTGCACAGGGAAACAGTCAAACATTGACTGGTGTCTTCAAAGAGAAAGCTAGTTAGCAGATTGAAAAACATCTTCATCATTTTTGCCTTCATGTTCCATGCCTTGTTTGTGAGCAGTCTTAGACTGTGGACAGAGGCACATCCATGTACAGTGCTGAGAGACCTTCCCCTGGTCACAGCAGCTGTGGAAATGGTGCAACGGGTGGCTCTTCCAGGGGACACTTCTGGAACAGAGCTGGGGGAACAGGAGATGCTGTGGAGTTGAACAGGAAGAGCGATGGTCCGAGTCCCATAGAAAGGGCATGTTTCTGCTGCAAAGCGACCCCTCAGCATCTTGATCTATGTCCTGCCCTGTCCAGGACAGTCACTGCTAGTCATATGAGGCTTTTGAGTACTTAAAATATGACTGATGGTACCAAGAAACCAAATTTAAAAAATTTAAATTTAATTTGAAAAACAGTTACAGCCTGCCAACAGGGAGGAGTGAAAACTATAAAAAGGCAGACCCAAGGATTCAAGGTACTGGGAAACTTTTAAGTATGTTTGGAACAACTTGGGTATGTCAATTTACTTTTACAACTGTAAATTTTATGAGTTCTAGATACTGATCAAGTATTTGAGGAAAATCTAGCATCTGCATTGAGATGTGCTGTAAGTGTAAAGGACACACCAGAGTTTGAAGACATGATATGGGAAAATGTAAAGTATCTCAATAATTTAAAAATATTTATTACATATTGAAATAACATTTGGAGATACTGGATTACATAAAATATTAAAGTTAACATCACCTGTTTCTGTTTGCTTTTTAAAACGTGGCTTCTAGAAAACCTAAAATCGCATATGTGACTCGCATTATATTTCTATTGGACAGTGCACATCTAGAGCCTTCTCTGACTCTTGTTCAGGTTTGAGGTTGTTACATAATTTTATGTCGTTGAGCTTGCTATTTATTGGACACTTACACGTGCCAGACTCTGTGCTAAGACTTAACATGTTTTTAATCCTCCCAAGAGCCCTATGAGCTAGGTACTATGACCCCCATTTTAAATATAAGGTTGCTGAACCTCAGAGAGGTGAAGTAACTTGCTCAAGGTCACACAGCTAATAGCAGAGCTGGGACCCTAGAATTAGACAGGTCTAGGTTAAAGCCTTCCTCCCAACCATGATACCACATTGCCTCACTGCAATCCCATGAGTTAAATGCCCATCTTGGGGCTCCAAATCCCAGAGCAGGGATGTGGTTAACAAGTGACCATGAGGACCATGAGCATCCGTGGGGGACCATGCCGTTGGGTTTGCTGTGCATGCGCCTGCAGTTCTCCTTGGAGGGGGTCGCTTTGAGAGGAGGTGAGCCCTGGGGATACCTGGGGAGCATCACCACCCTGCTTTGATGGGTGAGAGGGCATCTGGGGGCACAGTGTCTATTTCCAGCTGCGGCCTTGTCCCATTTTGTGGCAAAGTGTTTTCACCAACATCATGAGCTGGCAGTGCCAACAGAATTGTCATCTCCACTTCACAGATGGGCAAGCTGAACCTCAGACAAAATGAGGTCCTTGAACTTACAACCAGAACTAGAACTGGAACCTAGGGTCTGGTTCCAAATTCAGAGTTCTGCCTACCAATTAAACTGGGCTCCAGAGGTCAGATGAAAGGTATAATAGGGCTTGTGTGCTTTGGAGGAAAGTCCCAGAATGTCACTTTCATGGTGCCAGAAATGCTTCCATAAGGACATACTTTCTTCTGGGTAAGTTGACCTTTGAGCGAGAGGGTTTCTGAGGTCTTCTGACTGGGTGAAGGGAAATGGCAATATAGTCAGGTGGGCCCCTGGCAGGGTGACAAGTGGGTGAGGCAGGGCTGCTCAGATGGGAAAGGATACAGCGGTGGAGTGGGCCACTTTCAGATCCATGGTTTAAAAAAATTACTTTCAATGACACATGTTTTCTACATATTTATGGGGTACATTGGGATGTTTTGATACATGTATGTATTGTATAATGATCAAATCAGGATAATTAGCGTATCTATCACCTCAATCATTTATCATTTCTTTGTGTTGGAAATGTACACAATCCACTCTTCTAGCTATTTGAGATATCGTAATGCCATGTTGTTGACTATAGTCACTCTACTGTGCAATAGGATGCCAGAACTTCTTCCTTTCTAATTGTAACTTTGTACCCATTGACCATCCTTTCCACATCCTTTCTCTGGCTTCCCTCCCCAGGCTGTGGTAACCACTGTTCTACTCTCTTCTCTGTGAGATCAACTCTTTCAGATTCTGCATATGAGAGAGATCATGTAGTATTTGCCTTTCTGTGTCTGGTTTATTTCACTTCACATTGAGTCTTTCGGGTTCATCCATGTTGTCACAGATGATAGGATTTCAGTCTTTTGAATGGCTGGCTCGTATTCCATTGTGTGTATATACCACATTTTCTTTATCCATTTATTTATCGTTGGATACTTAGGTTGATTCTGTACATTGGTTACTGAGAATAGTGCTGCAATCAACGTGTGAGTGCAGATACCTCTTTGACATACTGATTTCTTTTCCTTCAGATATGTACCCAGCAGTGGGATTGCTGGATCATATGGTAGTTCTGTTTTTTATTTTTGAGGAACTTCCATACTGTTGTCCATAGTGACTTTACTAATTTATATTTTGACCAACAGTGTGTTAGGGTTCCCTTTCCTCCATATCTTTGCTGACACTTGTTGTCTTTTGTCTTTTTGATAGTAGCCATTCTAATTTGAGTGAGGTGGTATCTCATCATTGCTTTGATTTGATGAATTAATGATTCTCTGATGATTAATGATGTTGAGCATTTTGTCACGTACCTGTTAGCTATTTTGTATGTCTTCTTTTGAGAAATGTCTATTAACAAATTTCTTTTGCCCATTTTTAAATTGGGTTGTTTTGCTTTATTGAGTCAAGTTCCTTATATAGTCTGGTTATTAACGCTTGTTAGATGTATAGTTTGCAAATATTTTCTTCCATTGTGTAGACTGTCTCTTTGCTCTGTTGTCTGTTTTTGCTATGTAGAAGTTTTTTAGTTTGATGTAATCCCATTTGTCTATTTTTGCTTTTGTTGCCTGTGCTCTTGAGGTTTTATCGAAAAAAAAAATCCTTGCCCAGTCCAACATCAGGAAGCATTTCTCCTAATGTTTTCTTCCAGTAGTTTCATAGTTTTGGGTCCTACATTTAAGTCTTTAATCTATTTTGGGATGATTTTTGTATATGAGATAAGGACCTAATTTCATTCTTCTGCTTGTGGATGACCAGTTGCCCCAGCACCATTAATTGAAGAGACTGTCCTTTCCCCAATGTGTGTTTTTGCACCTTTGTCAAAAATCATTTGGCTATAGATGCAAGGATTTCTGGGCTCTCTATTGTGTTCCATTGGTCTGTGTGTTTTTATGCCAATATTATGCTGTTTTGGTGGCTATAGTTTTGTTGTACATTTTAAAGTCAGTAGTGTGATGCCTACAGCTCCCTGCCCACTGCCCCCACCTCAGGATTGCTTTGGTTATTCAGGATCTTTTGTGGTTCAGATCCATGTTTAGCTTTCACTCTACCATCACTGACACTGAAAATCTCTTTCCTATGGGCTGCTGATCTTCTCCTGAAGTCTCAGAACAGATGGCTGCCAAGTAGGACGTCCTTGGAGAAAGATTCTGGGCTTGCCTGGGTCTTGTCTCTCTGTTCAAGTGTCTTTTGGAGCCCTGGGCTGTGTCCTGGCACTCCCATTTACTACGTATGAAAGGCAGTTGTTTTACCTTTCTGAACTTCAGTTTTCACATCTGTAAAGTGGGACTTTACCTTGCTGAGTGAGGATTATTAGCACAGAGCATGTGAAATGCATGGCATCCAGCCTGGCAGCTGGTGGTGCAGTGAACATTGGGGCTCAGTTGCATGTAGACACCTGAGAGTTCTTTGGGATCCTCCTTGTCTTTCCGTGGGAAGCTGTTGGCTGAGGAGAAAGTGCAGAGCAGCAGCTGTGAGGGGGGCACACACATGGGCGAAGATGCACCTTCTGCTCAAGCACACTCCTGGGCTCTGCCAGGAAGGGTCTTTGGATGCCCAGTGACCATGGAGAAGGGGGAAAAGAGGGAGGCAGGGGCTCTGCAAAGCTGTGTTTGGCACCAGCCTGGCAGAGACAATGATCAACATCCCTGCCTCCCCATGCAAGGCTGGCTGAGGGTTCAAGGAAGCAGGCTTGGGGCACTCCAAGCCTCAAGGGCTGGTTCTGGAGGCTTTTCTGGCAGAGCTGGCCAGGTTCTCTACCTTTGAAGGCAGGTTGGCTGGAATAATGAAGATCTCCATAGGTGCTTTCTGGGCAGAGAGTGTTTACACAATCCAAAATTTGTAATCTCTTCTGGGAGACATGATTGCCCTTAGGGACTTCTAGTAGACCAAAAGAAAAGAAAGAAAAAAAAAGAAAGAAATCGCCATGGCTCCTATTTAGATGGATATTTTCAAGAAAAATGTCTAGTCTACCAAGGCAGCCCCTTGAGAAACTAATTGTGCATCAAGGTGGTACCAGGCAGGCATTTTCCTGGTTGGGGGAGGGGGGCCTCTCCCCTCGAACTCAGCAGGAACAATGTCTGAATCCTTTGGATTTTTGCAGCCCTGCCCTTCTCTTCCTAGCATACTTCTCTTCCTAGTGGTGCCAAATTTTATGAAACTAAAGCACCCAAACTGAGCATATCATTTGTACCCAGAGAAAATTCACAGTTCGTTTTGTGCTTTCCAGTGAAGCTGCACCCAGCAACCAAGCAGAAAGGGCACCTTCCCTCTGCCCTGGGGTCCAGTCACAGGGGGAGGATGGTGGTCAGACCAAGAGGTGACACTCTGGGCCCTTGTCATTTAAGCAGCTGGCCTCTCTGGCTGGCCTGGATTTGTTAAGCCCAGGCAGCTCCTTGACTCGGCAGATGGTCACCAGGTGATAAGTGATTGCCCAGCCCTTCCTCCTTTGAACTGAGCGTTGTGTCTCTTCTTCCTGGGAGCTGTTTTGCACTGTCAGTTCCTAGGGATTAGGTGCGTGTTTAGGCTGGATGAACTCATGAATGAAAATATTTTGCTTTGTTCTTTCGACAGTGGAGACCTGCACAGTGAGCCCCTCTTTTCTCTCTCCTGTCTCCCCCAGCATCACCTACTCAGGTCCACCCTAACAACATCAGCCAAGGCCTCTACAGTGGCCCCCAAGCTGCCTCTCGATAGTTCAGACAAGGCCTCTTTGCTGGGATGGAACCAGGTGACCCACAGCCTCCGGGCCAGGTGAGTGCTTTCTTGATATTTTCTTCTGGTTCATGTTAACATTCTTCAGCACACGATGGCAGAGGGGCAGCCCCAGCCTCTTCTGTGTTATGAGCAAGGGAGGGGTTGGGGAGAGGAATCGGCCCTGTGTTTATGTGCTTCACCCAGCTTTGATTTCAGTGCCATGGACTTCCTGAAGGTCCTGGGGGTGTGGGTCATGAGGCCAGGGAACTGAGTCAGCCCTGTCATGTTGGAAGTATGGGCTCATGGAAGAGGCAGGAGGATCAGAGTTCAAATCTTAGCTCTGCCTCCTTTCAGTTGTGTGACCTTGGGAAAGTCATGCCCAGTTTACAGATGAGGACCCTGAAGTCCCACATCTTCCTTGCCAAGCTGCTCTGAAGCCTGTTAGTGTGTCTGGTGCCAAACATCATGCCTGGCATGGAGTTGGCATTATGTCACACTGTCCTTTTCCTGCCTTGTTTATGGGCTTGGCTGGACCAGCAGCCTGGGCCAACACCTACCTATGCCCCATCCCCATACCCTGAGAATGAGGAAGACTCAAAGGGGTACTTATGGGGCCTCAGGGTGATGGATGAAGGCATCAGCGCCTAAGAGAATTATCACTGCAATTGATAGGTCGATGATGTTGCTGGCTGGCTGGTTCACAGCCATGGCTAGTTCCTACCATTGCGTGTCTCTGGTGCTCCCTGGGAGCTTGAGGTCGGTGGTCACTCTCCAGAGGGCAGCTGTCTTACTACCACCTCCTGCAGGGAGTTGCTGGGTACTGCCTGTAGGGGACATAGGCTGGTGGCTACCCGGAATCTGTTCTGGAGTGCAGTGGATTGTATTGCTTAGTTGTAATAGGTTCAGTTGAGGATTAAAATAAGCCTTGGGCCAATGGCTGGTGACTTGGCTTGGCTGGGTGGGTGAGTGGAAGTGTATGCATACACCTAGATATATGCCTCAGTGCCAACTCCTGGGTATGTATGTTGTGAGATCGGGACGGGGCGGGGCTGGGATTATTATTAGGGTTTTCCTATCTTGGCATCTAACCAGTGGCTTTATCAATGAACAACCGTTTTTAAAGTGTTATTCTGCACAAGTACTATATATTAATATTAGAAAAACTGGAAAAAGTAGAGGTAACCACTGTCAACATTTTGAAGTTTTTTTCCCCTATAAATATGTGTGTTACTTTTTTCTTACAAAATAGTATGATCCATTTTTTTAAACTTGTTCTCTTTGCTTAATAATATATCATGCTGGCCTTTTACCCTGACACCATCATTTGTGATGGTTGCATGGTCGGAATGTTGGCCCGTGGTATGAATATACTATAGTTTTCAAAACCACACTCCTATATTTGGATATATAGGTTATTTCTGAGTGTTAGTCCTCACAACTACATTGTAACTAACATCTTTGTTCCAGCATTTTGGTGTACTTTTCTCTAAGAGAAAAGTTTGGAAGTTGAATTTTGGGGTCAAAGGGTGTCTGTGTTTTTTGTTTTGTTTTGTTTTGTTTTTTGTTTTTTTTTCTGTTTGTTTGTTTGTTTGTTTGTTTGTTTTTGAGACAGAGTCTTGCTCTATCATCCAGGCTGGAGTGCAGTGGTGTGATCTTGGCTCACTGCAACCTCTGCCTCCTGGGTTCAAATGATTCTCATGCCTCAACCTCCCGAGTAGCTGGGATTACAGGTGTGCACTACCACGCCCAGCTAATTTTTTTATATTTTTAGTAGAGACAGGGTTTCACTATATTGTCCAGGTTGGTCTGAAACTCCTGATCCTCCCACTTCGGCCTCCTAAAGTGCTGGGATTACAGGCGTGAGCCACCATGACCGGCCCAGGTGTCTGTGTTTTTTTTTTTTTTTTTTTTTTTTTTTTGCCCAGGCTGGAGTGCAGTGGCGCGATCTCGGCTCACTGCAAGCTCCGCCTCCCGGGTTCACGCCATTCTCCTGCCTCAGCCTCTCCGAGTAGCTGGGACTACAGGCGCCCGCCACCACGCCCGGCTAATTTTTTGTATTTTTAGTAGAGACAGGGTTTCACCGTGGTCTCGATCTCCTGACCTCGTGATCCGCCCGCCTCGGCCTCCCAAAGTGCTGGGATTACAAGCGTGAGCCACCGCGCCCGGCGGTGTCTGTGTTTTTTAAGCTTCGATATTTTTAGCTAAATTGCCTTCCAGAAAGTTAGTACTGAGCTAAGTCAAAGGAAAACAATTCCTTTCCCCTTCTGCATGTGTTCCCTGGGCCTGTCTTAAGTTTCTAAAGGAACAGGGGAGGGGACCAATGTGTCAAAAAGCCCCTCAGTTCCCTGCAAGATCTCTGAGGTGCTGAATCCATTTTACATATGAGGGATTGAGGCCCAGGGAGGTACAGGGACCAAGTGTGTCTGCCTGAGGAGGGCCTGGGAACCATGGCCTGGCTGAGCCAAAGGCATCACAGGGTGTGAGGGAGCCAGCTGCCTGCCCTGGGCCCAGTGACCTGGGAGGCAAAGGAAAGGCCTTGGGCTGGTGGTGAGAAGAGCCAGGCAGCAGGGTGGGAGAGCTCTGGACCTCCAGTCCCTGCTGGGCTTCTTCCTCAGGGACAGGGAGCCAGTGCTGTCTGGGTGGGGTACATGCCAGGGCAGGGAAGTCCATTCAGAGGTTCGAGTGAGTGCCAGCCTCTCAACCCAGCCCTTCTCCAGCTCCATCCTTCCCCTGTCCTGCCTACCAGGCTCTGGAGTGCATCATGGAGGCAGGGATGGGCTGGCACACATTGGGTTCTTCTTAGAGGCTAGAGCGAGTGCCAAGCCGAGGGGATGGTGGGGCTGGTACCCTGAGGGACAACAGTCTAGTTGGGCGATGGGATGGAGCCCTTCAGTCCAGAGGTTAGGGAATGGTGTCTGAGAAAGTTTGGGCTGTGGGAATCCTTCTTTCGGGTGGTCCTTATCAAGCAGTAACCATGGGCCAAGGCCTAGCCCAGGAACTGGGGATATAGCCTAGGTGAAGAGGGCACACCAGCCTCTGCCCTCAGGTGGTCACAGTCCCATGGGGATGACTGACTGGGACAGGCAGTGGTGACTGATGACTGCATGAGGCTGTGGGCATGCGGAGGAGGGCAGCTTGGGGAAGGCTTCCGGGAGGAAGGCACATCCGGCTTGAGACCTGAAGAAGCAGGGAATGGAGGGTGTGGGGGGAAGGGCATGTGGTCACAGCAGAGGGGAGAGCATAGGGAAAGGCCTGGATGTCAGCAGCAGGCTGACGAGTGGCCTCTAGCAGGCCTGGTACACTTCTCAGGGAAGGCCAGCTCTGTGAGGATGCACAGGAGGTGGACCGCCCAGGAGGGAGCCCCCCAGGGCACCAGGCAGGGCAGCGTTGAGGAAGCTGCAGTGTTGGCCCACCTGTGGGTGCTGCCAGTGGCATCACGGAGCTTCTCTCCACAGGCCAGGCATGGCAGGTAGGGCAGGGTCCATGGGAGGTGGTGAGGTGGTGGTCAGGGGAGCCTAACTGCCCTTCTCTTTACTCTGAAACATACAATCTCAATTCCCTTTGGAATGCATCCCTCAGAAGGCTAGGAAGACCATTTCTCTTGGTTCAGAAGCTCCGTGTTCCGCACTTTCATCCTCCAGTAGGGCCTGAGAGCCTCAGGTGAGAGAGAGCCCAAGGCACCCTTGCTATCTAGGGAGACTTCATCTTGGGGGAGGAAGGCAGGTCCCTGCCCAGTGCTGCTTCTCTTACCGCGACCAGCCTGCTTCTCTCACCACCACCAGCCTGCTTCTCTCACCACCACCAGCTCCCTCCCTGGCACCTCTGGAAGGATGTTCCGACTTCTCACCCAGGCACACAGGCCCTGTGGAGTCAGCCTCATGTCCCACATCTCAGCCTGCACACCCACTACATCCACGGGTCCTGCCGTCTGCCCTCCTCCCCAGGGGACACTGGTGCCCCCACACCTCCACACCTGTGCTTATCTCACTTCCTCTACCCAGATCCCTGTCTCTTCTATTTAAGTCCTGCTCATCCTCCCAGGTGGCCATAGATCGCCACCTCTGAGAAGCCTCCCTAGCTTTCCTAGCTTTCTTAGGCCGAGTGCAGCTCTCCTGGCTCAGGGCACCGCCCTTGGTGCTGGTGGCTGTCACTACCCCACACACTCCCTTGTGTTGGTGCTGGTTCTGCCAGCATAGGACTGCAGGATGAGGGGCTCCTCCAGCCGGCCTATCCTTCCTGTGTGTGTCCCCATGGGGCCTGGCACCCTGACACTCTGTAGGGGCTCAGGACCCCATTTGCTGAGGTGAGGCCACATTTCCTCAAGAAGTGGCAGGAGTCACCCAGTGGGCATGTCTTCACCCCCATGTTCTAGAGTAAAGCAGTGATGCCGCGCAGTGATGCGACTTTCTGAGCATGACATGGTTAGCAGCACAGGCTCAGAAGACAGCAGATCTGGAGGGAGGCCTGGCTCTGGCTCTGACTGGCTGTGTAACCTCAGGCAAGTCACTTAATCTTTCTGAACCTCGGTTTTCTCATCTGTTTAATGGAGACAAAAATCTGCCTTACAGGAGTGTTGAGAGCATGGACAAAGACAAGGGTGTGTCATCCTCCTAGCCCCAGGGCCCCTCATGGCCCAGTCTCTGCACACTCAGGCAGCCAGAAGTAATTAGAAGGCTGTCCCTTTATTGTCTTCTGAAAGAAGGTTGAAGGTTGGGCATCCTTGTCCTGTGCCCCAGCAGCACTCTTGAGTCCTGGCCAGTCCAGGTCTTGGCCACCCACGGCCCTAGGGTCTCTCCCCACATCCAGCTTTTCCTTTTCTCTTCTCATGCCCCCTCTCCAGCACTTGATTATGTGGGTGGACCCTGTCTCTCAACTCAGCCCTTCTCCAGCTCCATCCTCCCCTGTCCTGCCTACCAGGCTCTTGAGTGCATCACGGAGGCAGGGATGGGCTGGCATCGAGTTCTCTTTAGAGTGGGTGCGGGGAGGGAATGATACTTGCACATGGGTGGATGAGTTCAGTTTTAGATGTGCAAGGCCCCAGCCCAGCACAAATGCTTGCTGGGAATTCAGGAAGCATTTATGGTCTACCTACTGTACGTCAGGAACCTTGCTAGGTTTCAATTCCCAAGAAAATCTGTGAGGCAGGTGGTGGTAGCTTCATTTTACAAATAAGAAAATTAAAGCTCAGAGCGCACACGTTGACTGAGGTTGCACAACTGGTTTGAGCATTTGTCACCCCCCATGCATGGTTACTGTCAGCTAGGTGCTGGGCTGTGTGGGGGAGCTCTTTGGGGAGAGAGAGCCCTTTGGAGTCCTGGGTCTGCCCCTGAGTCTGGCAGGAAGACCATTTGGATGATGAGAGAACAGACTGGAGGCAGGTGACAGGCAGATCCTAAATGTACAGGATTAAATATTTACATTAGGTAAAGATGAGGGTTAAGTGCCTCAGAGGCAGGCAAAGGGAGAGTGGAGGGAACTGCTGCTGGGGCTTACCTGAAGAGCTTACAGAGAAAGCTGCAGGAGAGGGGACATCTCTGGAGGCTCAG
The DNA here is from genome assembly GCF_009828535.3 of Hylobates moloch. Taxonomy (NCBI): domain Eukaryota; kingdom Metazoa; phylum Chordata; class Mammalia; order Primates; family Hylobatidae; genus Hylobates; species Hylobates moloch. The sequence continues at coordinate 112,357,237 of NW_026652281.1, forward strand.
AGGAGCCAGGAGGGGGCTGGGGTGGATGCCGGAGTCAGGCTCGTCTCCTGTGAGCTGTGCGCAAGTGTGTGGTGGCCCGGGAATGTGGGAACCACATACTTTTGTATAATTAGCTCGGCTCCTCTGCAGTGGTGGCAATTAGCCGCAGGCGGGAGACAGGACTTCCTGTGGCCAAGGCCACTTCTGCACCTGGGGCCGCTTACCTGGGCTCCTGCTGTCCAGGCTTGGGCCCTGCGTGTTTCCGGCAAGGGCAGCCAAGAAGCAGGTGGGGCTGTTGGGACTGCAGGGTCACAGCTTCCACCTCGCAGCAGGAGGAGGGAATTGTCCCAGCCCATCCTGCCGCTCAGCCCTGTTTATATCTTCTCTGGGGCTCTGCTTTTGAGAGGGGCTGTTGCTCCCTCTCCTCACCTGTTGGGGGCTGTTTCTGAGCCTTTCTCACTCTTCCTGGCTGTGGGTAGGACTGGCAGCAACCTAGAGGGGATTAGTTCCCCTGGTGGTCAGTAGACACCTTATACACCTCTTTCCATGGACAGCTCAGTGGCAGGAATATTCTGAGCATTTGGCTTTTGAGGAACCCCACCTATCCTGCCATAATGAAAAATGTCAAAAATGAGATAATTAATGCTGCCACTTTGTTTCTCTTTAGTGTCCAGGGAATATTACTTTATTCATCTAATGTGATCAGCAATAATAACAATCACCGTCTTTGTGTTTTCTTTTCTTTAACTGGCCCTGCCTGTTTGTCTTCTAAAATTGTGAGATAGTAGATGTGAAAACTTGGAAGCAGGAGTGTAATATTCCCACTTTGTAGACAGGAAAAACCACAGGTAGGAGAAGTGAGTTGCTTGCTCGGGGTCACCTGGGGAAGGTGACTGTGGCCTAGGGCCACTGATGTGCCAAGTGCTACCATGCTCAGGCTTTCGCAGCTTAGCTGGGGTGAAGCTGAGGCTGGGAACCGGGCTCTCCCTCCACACCAAGGTGGGTGAGAGCAAGTTGCTGGTGGCTAAGTCACAAGGAGGGATGTCAGTATGGCACCTGCTGCGGTCAGCAGAGGGGCAGCTCGGCCCTGCGGTTGGCTGGGACTTAGTGGCACTAGGCTTCTGGCACATCCTGGGGATGAGCTGGCTACCTGCTCTCTTAGCCACCGTCAAGCAGGCTGAGTCCCTGGTTGCTCTATCCTCCACTGTGCACTCCAGAGCTGGAAAATGTTCTAAAAATCCTTGAAGCAATGGCTTTTCCCAACCAGGCACAGCCTGCCACATGAGAAACCCAAAACCCGGGACAAGTGAGTGTGCTGAACACTTGCTGTGAACAGCAGGCATGAGGCCTAAAACCCCCCAGGTTTCACAGGTAGGGGATCTGTGATGAGATCTGTGTGATCAATATGAAGCGTTTGGTATGTGCCTGGCTCACAGTGAGTGTTCACTTGGTGTTAGCAGCCATTATTATTACGTTATACATGATTATTAACCCATTTATGCCTGAGGTTGCAATTTTTTGATTTTTTGCAATCAGACCTTGGTGGTGACCTTGAGCAGTAGGATATAAATAACTCCCACATGCTCAGTGTTCCAATAATGGAACACTAGGCATAAATGGACTAAAGAAAAAGACAGTGTTCTATGAGGTAACAGGGGCCTGGCCCAGGAAGAGAGTGCTCCACGAATAGTAGCTGTCATTAGCTATTGGCACTTTGTCTCCTGCATCCCCACCTTCCCAATGACCGAAACTCCAGTTGATTCTCATTACTTGCACTAGTTATGTTCTGTAAAGTCCCCACCAACACCAAATTAGCAAATACTAAACCATTGCTCCTAGGGACAATACAAAGTTAGGCTCCTGTGAGCTTCTGGTCACATTTTTGTCAACTGATAAATACATAACCTTGCTTTATGTGTGTTGCTGTTTAAAGCACCTTATTTAATAAATGCTGATGATTCAGAAACATTGACTTCATGGCCAGTAGCGTTGTTAACTCATGTCCACAATGGAGCTTATCATCTAACACAGCTTGTCCAACCCATGGCCCGCAGGCTGCCTGAGGCCCAGGATGGCTTTGAATGTGGCCCAACACAAATTCATAAACTTTTTAAAAACATTATGAGATTTTTTGACGATTTTTTTTTTAGCTCATTAGTTAGTGTTAGTGTACTTTATGTGTGGCCTAAGACAATTCTTCTTCCAATGTGGCCCAGAGAGGCCAAAAGATTGGATGCCCCTGATCTAACACAAGTATTTTCTCTATAAAGTACATCATGGCCTTCTTGCTCTTAGGAACACTTCACAGAAGTATTCTTGGGGGCTATTTTAAACAGCAAAACCACCAACAAAAAGTCATTAGCTAATGACTAATGAAGGCTGACCCCTGGTGAATTTTCAGAAGGCATAATATAAGAAAAAAGAAAGAACACATAACCCTACACATAGCAGAGAGGATACTTGTTGGCTGGGTGTGGTGGCTCATGCCTGTAATCCCAGCACTTTGGGAAGCCGAGGCAGGGGGATCATTTGAGATCAGGAGTTTGAGATCAGCCTGACCAAACATGGTGAAACCCTGTCTCTACTGAAAATAGTAAAAATTAGCTGGCCCTGGTGGTGAACACCCGTAATCTCAGCTTCTCAGGAGGCTGAGGCAAGACAATCCCTTGAACCTGGGAGGCGGGGTTGCAGTGAGCCGAGATCGTGCCACTGCACTCCAGCCTGGGCAACAAGAGCAAACTCCGTCTTAAAAAAAAAAAAAAAAAAAAAGAGAGAAAGAAAGGACACTTGTTTACAGTATGAGCTGAGACAAGAAGGCAGAGGGTTTAACCTCAGCTGGATACTTACACATCAGGTGACTCAGGTGTTTCACTATGCTATGCATGTCTGCAAATGACCATGAAAGCAATCATAAGTGTTGATTTTGGAGGTTACAAATAGAATTTAGTGAGCATGGCCTAGCCCAGATGTTTGGAGGTTGTTCAAGGCTGGGGGACAGTGGACAGAGCCATTGAGCCATAGGAAACATGGAGAGCAAGGAAGCCTCCACGTGGTCCCACAGTCAGCTGCTGGCCCAGCCCTGAGCAGAGGGAGGCTGGGGACTCTGAAGCCCTAGGCTAGACTGGGGCTGAGCCTGAATGGCTTTGTCCATAGTTACCCTGATGGATTTTCCACACAGAGCACTTCAGCTGTTTATGGCAGTGTGTTTATGTGGGCGGGCTGGGGGATATTTTTATTTTTTGGACATATTTTAAACATATACATGAGAAGGAATAGATCATTGCAGGATTTTCATTTTGTGTGCCCTTCTGTATTCTGCCCCCATTGGTTTTGCAGGGCACTGGCAGAAATGGGGAGGTCATTTGAAGTGGTTGTGTGTCGAGTTAGGAGCCTGAGCATTCATGCAGAGGAAGGGGATGAATATGAATTTGCCAGTAGAGAATCCCCCCAGGCCTGGCTCAAGGGAGAAGGTGAGGAAGGGTGGGAGTAGGGCTGGGGAGGAGTAGGGCAGGACACCCCCAGTTTTCTAGGGCTCTTGGCAGACTTACCTGCCCCCCATGAATCTTCTAGAGGCTGACTTTGAGACCTTGGAGGGTCCCTGGTCCCCACCAGTCACCTCAGCTTCCAGGTGGTGAGGCCTCTCAGTCACCACACAGCAGAGCTGGTGCTGGGGCCCAGGCCTCTGGGCTGTGGACCTGTGTGCTTTTCACACCAGCACCGTGCCACGGCTGTTCCCTCTCACAGCGGCACTTCCTTTTCCTTCTTTTGTTAGAGACTGCTGTCGGCCCCATGGAGAGGTTAAGAACTTGGGCTTTGGAGTCAGACCGCACATGTTGGAATCTTGGCTTAGTCACTTACTGGCTGTTTGACCCAGGACAAGTAACTTCTCTGTGTCTGTTTGCTCATTTTAAAATAAGAAGGCTGGGGGCGGTGGCTCACAACTGTAATCCCAGCACTTCGGGAGGCCGAGGCGGGTGGATCACCTGAGGTCAGGAGTTCGAGACCAGCCTGGCCAACATAGTGAAACCCCATCTCTACAAAAATACAAAAATTAGCTGGGCATGATGGTGGGTGCCTGTAATCCCAGCTACTCTGGAGGCTGGGGCGGGAAAATTGCTTGAACCGGGGAGGCGGAGGTTGCAGTGAGCCAAGATTGCGCCATCGCACTCCAGTCTGGGTGACAGAGCAAGACTCTGTCTCAGAAAAAAAAAAAAAAAAAAAAAGAATACCTATTACTACTCAGGGTTGCATTGAGGATTTAAGCAGTTAATAGTTTAAAACCATTTAGAACAATCCTGGCACAAAATAAGAGCTATGTGAGTGCTTGTAAACAAAACATATGAAGTTGCCGTGTGATCTGGGGTTAGTTGCCCTTAGCCTCAGTTTATTCATCTAAAAAATGGGATGGATATTGATACCTACCACAAAGGGTGGCTATGACTCAGTATGATGAAGAATGAGCTTACGATGCTTAGCACAAGGTAAGCTTTACAAAACTGTCAATGATTTGTATCATTGATATTATTGTTAATTGGCAGATGTCTCCCAGTTCAATTGGCAGTGTCTTGTCTTGAGTTCAGATGAGGGAGAGAGAAAATGCAAAGTGCGAGCCAGGAGTTAGGGAGGCAAGTGGAGACTGCCAAGTCTGCATTCACATGAGGCCAGAGGTGGCTTTTGGGCTTCCCCCTGGCAAGGACCCTGTCCCCAGACAGGTGGTGGTCTCAGGAATGAGTGGGGACCAGTTCTGTGTCCTCCAGCTACATCCTAGAGGGAACCTACCTTCCCTCCCCCAACAGGAGCCTGAGAAGCTGGTCAACAGTGCTTCCTTGGCAGAGTCTCCTGCCCAGGCGTCTGGGCAGACGTGTGGCCACAGGCTCTGCCAAGCAGGGGGAATGCCATTTGGAAGAAGTGGGTACGTGCAAAAAATTCCCTTCTGAAGTTCCTCTGGAAGTCTCAGGATATGCTTCACAGGAAGCGTCAGCACAATTTTCTAATCAAGTTGAAGTCTGTGGCCCGTAGTTAGAAACAATAAATGAAATGCAATTTGAGCCCACACTTTGCCTGAGTTTCCATTTCTGGAAGTGGGTGTGGGTGAGAAGCTGGCCTTTCTGAGGGAAGAACTTGATCCTTGACCCTGACCATTTAGCCCCCAGCCTCACCAACAGCTTGCGGGGGTGGGACCCTAGGACTGTATTTTAGGTAATCATTGCAAATCCTGATTTTGATCTGGCAGGTCAAAGTCCACACTTCTCTGTAAATCAATGCACACCATTAAGCCCACTCTTTGTTTTTTCTCCTTCCAGAGGCTTCTACCTACCATGCTTAGAGTTTAGTCTTGGAGATCATTGTTTAATCAATATTAAACCATTCATGTAGTTTAAGTGTTTACTTATGTGCTTTGAATCATTGCTTGCAGTAAGAACAAGTGATGCCCCTAATCTGCCTTCACTACACTCCCCAATACCCTAATTATGTAATTTAGAAAAGAACATTTCCTGACAGCAGTTTCTCAGTGTGCAGCAACAAATGCCGACTGGGGACGGGACCAAACAACCCTGTAATAGCTAGCACATGGAGCCCGCTGCCTTGGTCCAGGCGGCCCTGGCTTGGGGCGGACGCCCGTCCATTTGGGTTAAGGCTTTCAAATGATGGCATATTAGTGCCAGTAGAAGTAATTCCACATGAAAGGAGCTGAAGCTAATAGCCCATCTCCAGTCTCTCTTAGTTTGTGGAATAGGCCCTCATTGCAAATTATTACTGACCCAGACAGTCAGGAACAGATATCTCACCCAGCCGGCGAGACTGACGCAGCCAAAGATGTATGCAAGAGGCCAAGGTTTAGACTAAACTCTGCTTTATGTCCTTGCCAACCCCCACATCTACAGTCCAGGGGCTAGGCCTGAGTGTCCCGAATACATCCTTATTCCTTTTGGGGGCAGTTTGGAGGCTAGTGTGCCTTTTCATTCAAGCAAAGTAAGTATTTGAGGGGCTATGGGGTATCATGTTGTGTGAGGGGCAGAATCCATGACTTTAGATTATATTAGTTTAAGTACCATCTAGTGAGGGTGGTGGTTGTGGGGGATAAGGACCCCAAATGCCTTTCTCCTCACCAGCCTGCTGGTGTCAGTGACTCGTATCTCAAGGCTGCTGCCCTGTGAGCAGAGCCCAGCTTGGCCTTCTCTGGCCAAGTGCGGCCTAAATGCTCACTGTGACCACAACTGCTTCCATAACAGGAATGAAAATCTACCTTTCCTGCTTCCCCTTCCCCCATGAGTGGTCCAACAAATATTCCGTTGCTATAGAAACCCAGCGGAAGGCTTTGTGGGCTCACCTGTCTCAGCAGGGTGGTCAGTCAGCATTTGGGCATGGGTGCACAGCCGCTCCTCCCAGGCAGAGCCCAGCAGCTGTGGGCTGGTGTTGCTATGCAGCCTGCCAGCTGCCTAAGGCCCCAGGCTCTTGAAAGTCCCAGAGGATGGGTAGGGGATGCGGGAGAAGCAAAGTGAGCTGTGGAAATTTAAATTTGGCTGTGAATCTTAAACCAATGCTTTAGCCTTTCTAGAAGCACCAGTTGCTATGGTGATGGAAGCGGTGCCAATTGCAAGAGTTGTTTTTGCGGTTAGAGTGCCTGTCTTAGACAAAGGCAGGGAGGCCAACCCAGCAGCTTCAGTCCTCACTCCCTTCTAAGGATTGGACGTTGTCAAGCCCTGGCTCAGGAGGAGGGGTGACAGCCTTTCAGAATGGCCATCTTGCCCTAGCAGTTATTCTAGGGGTCCAGTGGCTTGCCCAGAAGGGAGTGGTCACCAGGCATTCCAAGAGAGAACCCACAAGTAGGCTTACCAACAGAGAAAGGGCTAGTCAGTGATGGTAGATTTTGGAGTTGAAAATTTCTTTCTCGAGGCAAACTCACAATACAGTGTTCTTTATGGAGCCTTCTGCCACCCAGAGTCTGGTCACTGGCCCGTAGGGGTCTGCTCCTTCAGGCCACATTTTGACTTAGGCCTCAAATATCAGATCCCCTGAAACATTTCCTAAGTGACGGAATGGAGGCCTTTTCTGTAGCCGGGGTGCTTGTGTAGCTCGTTAACTCTCAAAGTGTTTTACAAATATTTATTCACCTTAGGTCATTTGCAAACCTAACCCCTGTCATCCCACCCCAAGGTTGTCCCCTCCAGCCTAGTTGCCCAAAATGAAGTCAGAAGCCTTGGACTAAGAATTCCACGTTGGCTGATTTTGAAAAGCTTGCCTGAATGGTTTATTTCTCTAATCTGTTCTTCTTAGAGTTCCAGAATGTGTCAGGACTTCCCAGTCCAGACATGCAAAGCCCTTTGCCCTCCCTGCCAGAGGTGAGAGTATTTTATTTATGAATTCATCTTAAATTACTTTCAAAATCACTTTTAATCAAATTAAGACACTCCCTCTGGGATTCTGTCAAAGCATCAGAATAAGAGGGCAAGGCATTTTAGGACAGGTAACCAGTTCCTTTTGACTTGCTTTCCTGGCTGACATGGACAGGTAGAGAAAGCCTGTGTCATTTTGCTCTCTGAGATCCCTGAAGTGTATCTATTTCCTTGTAAGGAGGAAGGTCCCTGGGAATTGGAGGCCTGGATCCCTCCCAGGGGTGAACTCTGCATGCCGAATGTTGGTGATATTTCTCCCAAGACTCACCCAGATGATTGCTGGGCTCCTGCCCCTCCCCATCTTCCCAGCAACCCACCACCCTGAATTGATTGGGTTTACTGGCCTCAAAGTGGCCAAACCTGAATTTGCCCCAGCTCCTGGTCAGAACTTCTGACTAATGAAGGCTGACCTCTGGTGAATTTTCAGAAGCCACGACTTGCCTGCACCGAGCCTATTCTGATAAGATAGGCTTTTGTGCAGAGCAGGCAAGAGGGTAGCAGCTTCAATAAGGTCCATATCAAGGTGATACTAATCCTTCGGCTGGCTAATGTTTGCCAAATAAATAGCCTCATTAGGAAGGGCTATAAAAGTCTGATAAGATTCTTCTAATTATCCCCCAAAGCACAAATACTTGGGGTTTCAGTTTAGCATAATAGGAGACATGGAGAAAAGAGGGAAGAATGTGTGTAAGTGAATATTTTCAACACCGGCCTCACCGCCGCTAACAGCGGCACATCTAGCATTTCATATTTTGCTTTGCCAGAGCAACAAATTGCTGAACAGAAGGGAAAAAAAGACAATTACATATTTTAGGTTACTATTTCACCTTTGCAAATCAATATTCAAGCCATTAAAAGTACATTTTTCCATGAATGATAAGTGTAATTACCTCTTCTTGCCATAAAAACTTGTCCTTATTAAATGTAAATATTTAAAAATGATTGAAATATACTTGAAGGGCGCTTTATAGCTTGATTTTATATGCTGACATCTGGGTTGCCTTTCCTAAAACACTCTATTTCTTGGAGAGTTATTAAATTAGTATTTTGAAAGGACTAACACTAGACTTGTTCCTTGTTTCAATTTTAATTTCGTACATATTTAGATTTACTAGGAATTCAGAGAGGGTTTATGTTTAGCTAATGCATCATTATGTTTGCGGGGCTTGCACACATGTAGAAGCCATGATATTGTTTGCAGAGGGAATCTTTCAACAATTGGAAACTGCATCTCCACATTTATTTCGTACCCTTGCAAAGTATAAGAATTGAGATTCCAAGATTTCTGGCTGTAAATGTTTAATTTTCCAATTCTTCTTTTGAGCAAGGAAGATTGTTTTAAATACTTACTTAGCTTTTAATTGCACATCATTTCAGATAGTGAATGCCGATTAGTTTTATTGTAGCTCTGTCGGAGGTTATTTAACTCTTAGAAAGATGTACACTGTGATACTTTTTTCAGCTTCACTCTTTGGAAGAGATTTTTTTTTTTCTTTAAACATTATTTTTAGTTGCTGCACTCTACCTCTATTTTTGGTAAGGTAAGACTGTTCAATTCAATACTTTGAGAGAATTTCAGACAATGATAGAAAATCTAATATTTGAAAATATAAGCTTCACTAACATACCTAATTCCAGATGGCAAAAAGACCTTGCCCAAAAATGTGAAAGAATTCACTATGAGTGGCTCAAATATTTTTTCATGATAAACAAATATTTCTGGGATGGATGTATTTCTGAGCTCTGCATAGGAAAGCAGCCATCCATGCAGGCCGCGCTGGGCTGCCCTTCAAACCCTCTTTACTCTTTTCCTTTCACTATGTTAAATCCTTGAGATGTGTAAAGATGTTATGATAGGCAGTGGGTCAAGTAATCTGCACATGTAGCTTTTTATAAATTTTTCTTTGCAGAGGAAAATTTTTCTTCAAATAAATCCCCCCAAATAAATGGTTTGTAAAAACAAAAGTCTATTTGTTTTGAAATTGCACACAAGAAACCATGTTATAACAGTATTTTTGAGTTCCGCCTGAGAAAAGAAATTTACCTATAGTCAGCGATTTCCTTCATGATAAGCCTTTAAAAAATAAAGTTGTCTCTTGGGAGAAAATAAACATAGCGAAGTGGAGATATTTATAATGAGGTGCCTTTATTCACTTGTCCAGTGGAACTGTTTAACTGTTGTTGTTTTATCTCTCTTCTCTTTCTTTCTTTATAATTATGTTCATGCAAATTCTTGAACCTTAAGCATTTTAGAAATGTGTTATCTTAAATTACACAGATACTTCTTGAATGTGCAAATGTGCCATTTTTTCCCCCACTTGAAGTAGAAACTGTAAACAAGTCTTGAAATTTTTTTTTGCCCAAACTCTTGGCAAAATGTCTGGGGTTTGGGGCTATTTTCACTGTGCCACTGAAGGTGAGCAAACGAATGGGGACATGCGCCGATCACCAGTTAGTGACTTGGGAATTTTTCAGGAGGCATATTTTCTTACGTTAATGCTTTTGTAGATTCCATCGATGTTCAGACATCAAAGGGCATGCAATTAATAATGGGCATCTGGAGGGCCGATCACATGTTTCCGACGTTAAAGTGGTGAACGACAGGAAAATCGGCCACGGTCAGGTATTAGCTGTAATCATTTTTAACCAACAACGAAGGCTTCTCTTTTGTGCCTCTGCTCTCAGAAACGCAAGCCTTCCCATACAAAAGGGTCCCATAGATGCTTTTCTGCTAGTGAATGAGTGAGTGATAAATGATTTGTAGACCTACGTCTCAGTGTTGATTCAAATAACCTTAATTTCTCCAATAAACTCAAACCCAATTTTGTGTGAAACCCGACATGGACACAAGGCAACAGACAGTTGTATAATTTGAATCTTTAGTTAATTCTTACAGGTTTGCTCCTTTATTTGTCTGTATTTTTTTTTTTTTTTAAAAAAAGGATATTTTCTAGTACTAGAATAAGCTTGCTTCAACCAAAGGCGACCTTATGAGTTATTTATTTCCTGTCTTTTATAGTAGCCTGTTTATCTTTTCCAAAGTGATATATGTTACCCAACTCCAAGTAATATAAGATATGCAGGTAAGACTGTGTTAAAGCTCAACAAAAGTGTTCTAGAGAAATACAGTGCTTTGGGCTCTAAACACTCCAGCAGGTATAGAAACCTGCAACTCTTTAACAATAATTCTCATTTGAGTAGGTCACAGATAATAAAGGAACGCTTGTTTCTGGGAAATTAAAAAAATGACATGAGGGGAAAATATTTATTTGCTTTCTACATTGGTCAAATGACTAGTGGATATTAAAAACCTGTAAAATAGACAGATGCAACCAATTCTCTTTCATTAACAAATATTGCAATTTCACAATAAAGTAAATGCATTAAAAAATGTCTACACTTCTGAGAAGCTGGAATGGTCAGAACTTGAGCTTGCTTTAAATGTTTAAAGACTGATATTCTAATCAGTTGGGGGAAAATTATTATTATAAGTCTTTAAAGAACTAACTTGAATTTTAAAGCCTCCTTTGGCTGTTCAGGTAGCAAAAACTCTGATCAACTCTGTGTACATTTCTCTACGTTTGCCTCTTGACTAAATCTGCCCGGTCACCAGCTTTGTTTTCTTTCTAAGTATAAGCCGTATGTATCGGCAGCACATTTTAAAGTTAATTTGAAGCAGGGTCTATATTGCCGTCAGCAAATATGTTATAAGCTTATTATTTAATAGTGATTCTGGGGTAAGGCCATCATCTCCTTCCTAAATCCAAATATAAAAGTTGAAATCGTATTTGTTAAAACTGTCATGTTGAATTTGTGGCCCAGATTGTTCTCCCGAGGCCTGCTGGGCCAGAGCTCGAATGCCGCTCCCAGCTGCAGACACCCCAGCCCAGGAAAGCTGCTCGCGGCTGAGTCGCTGAGCCGCTCAAACCGCCTGCTTCCCCCAAACAGAGCCACGGCCCAGCCGGCTCGCTCATGGCTTTTCCACATTGTAAAATCATTTGATTTATTTGTTTGGTTTGGTTTGGTTTTTAGAAGCGCTGCAGAAATTATTTCCTACTGGCAGAGAGGGCACTTGGTGTTACACTACATTAGTTTCACATCATTAGTTGAGGGTTCTCAAACTTAAAATGGTAAAGTATATGGGAGGCTTCTAGAGACCTCAGTTCTGACCAGAGCAGAACAAATTAAACCTGATGGATTCCTTTCGCTGTCTGTGTAGTGTGGGGCAATGCATAACAAAGTGCTGTGGCGTTGCGGGAAGGGGTTCCCTCTGGCAGTTTTGGAATTTGGTGGTAGGAAATGTTAGTTATTTATAAAAAGGAAAAATTCCTCTGTTACCATTCTGGTTTTCACAAAAACCGTAATTTTATCATTACTGCTTGTAGCAAGAAACCAACAAGGGGTGCCGATGACAGCCACGACCCTGTATCTCTGGGCTGTCTCTCTCACCTCCATCGGCCACTGCCTGCTTGCTCTTTAGAAGTAATTCAAAACCCCGCCGCAGAACCCAGGACAGCCCAGATGGCCTGGCCCTGGCCTGGGGTCTGCGGTAGTGGGGGTGCCAGCCCCGGGTGTGGAGCCGAGGTCGGCTCCCGGCCAGGTCCCGCGACGGGTCTGCACGCAGCCAGGGAGGCCCGAGGGGGCAGCTGCGGGGCGGGCGGCCAGGAGCTGCTCCGCGGCTCGCGGCGCAAAGTAGAGGCCCGGCTAGCTCGCTCCCGCACGCCGTTCTGCGCCTTCTCTTCCTGGCCCCGGCGGCTCTGTCTTTCCCCGTGGGTCGCAGCGAGAGGGAGACCTCGGCCTCTGCCGCTGCAGCCTGAGACCCAGCCGCGGGCCTCAGGTGCGCGCTCCCCGTAGCTCTCCTGCCACCTATTGGCCGCCGGTGGTGCTGACGCTACGGGGAGAAGCCGCGCTTCAGTGGCTTGCCTGAGAATTCATGATTTGTGCGCTCCATGTCCTGGGCTTGCTGACCTGCTGAGGGTATCTCTGAGAGCAGGAGCCAGGCCATCCCGGGCTCTCCTGCGACAGTGCAGTGGGAGAGCCTTAGCGGGAGCCTGGCTGCGCCATGGCTTTCTCTGGACAGTCTGCTGGCGTGCCCTGCTTGGCGGGGTACAGTGGGGCAAGCGGGGTATAAACCCGCTTGTTCAGCTTGGGAGCAGACTCTACTTCCCAAGAGCAGCACAGGGGCTTCCGCCGGAAGTCAGGAAGAGGGTTGAGGGGCTTCAGATCCAAGGACAGTGCCATGCCTTCTCATTGGAAGTCATGGACCACCCTCAAATATCATGGATTAGCCATTCTGTTCCCAGGGGCTGGGTTCCTAGGTATCCACCACAAACAGGCTTGGATCTACCCACACAAACAACCCTATCAGGAAGTCTCCAGCAAAGTGGGGCTCTTGGTGGCTGTTTTGGGTTTGGGGTAGAAGGTAGTATAGCAGCTATATTTCTAAACCATGGGGGCATAACTAGACATCTACGTCCTGAGGGCACTGAGTTTTGTGAATGGATTTGGCCTGTGAGGATGTCACATGGGGCTCAGTAGCACTGAGGGGAGAGGCTGTGTGTGGTGATACTCTCATTCCTGTCTTGGGGAAGGGGGCCTGGAGCCATGGCTTTTCCCCTAGGCCTTTTCAGAAGGGGCTGGGAATCACAGTTGATGTTTGTCAATGGAGGAGCCTTGGCCCCATTTCAGACGCAATGTTTTCCCATTCTGTGGTGGTTTTACACACAAAGGCTGTGTCCCACTTGGCCACGCCTGCCTGCAGCATGTGCAAGAGTGATACTTGGCGTCTGGGTGCAAGAGTGATACTTGGCGTCTGGGTGCAGCAGGGTATCCGTGCTCCATGCTGCGCGTCCGGCATGGCTGGACTGCCCTTGCGCCCTCATCTTACCAGCACAGGTCAAGCAGTTACCATGGGTCTTTCAGCTGGTAGCAGCAGGGCCCACGGATATCTAACGCAGACACCTTCTGTCTGCCCTATAGAGGGAGTTGGCTGTCAAAGCCAAGGATGTCTGTTTTTAGGTGATTGTCTCCTGGCTTATCTGAGGCCAAAATGTTCTTACCTCTTGGTCTCTGAGATCATAGAAAGAGACTCTGGTATTTGGCCAAATGGCTGCTCAGAACCTAGTCCTGAAAAGTTATTTTCTTAGTCAAGGGGCTCATGCAAGCCCTGGACTAGGGGTGATTTAGTTGTGTTTTTTCAGCTCACCTCATAATTTAATGTAGAAAAAATTCTTTGGCATGTTTCCTCCTGGGTGCCGACTGCCTTTAGAGCTGTTCTGTACGGAGAAATGCCCCGTAGTCAGAAATCTTCTTGTTATACCAGGTCTGCGTATTCAGGGACTGTGAGTGGCTCACTGAAATCTCTGAGGCTGGCCAGCCAAGGAGGGAGAGGAATCCTACCTACCCTAGGCTTACATTTTTATGGAGAAGAAGGAATGTTAGGAAAGTCAGTAAACTTTTAGTCCCTCCTGGCCCCATGAACATGAATAGAAGAAGAAGAAAAACCCTAGCCGACTGGTTATTTACCCCGAGCACAAAAGCAGCCCCACTCCTATCACTTCCCTTTTATTTCTAGCCACTCCGACAGAAATGCATTACTGGCTGAATACGCCTTCCCACAATGCCATCCATCACACAGGTATTGGGGGACCAAAGGTAAGATGAACTTTAAACACACCTGGCACAGCTGGCTCCTGCCTTTTGATTGGAGTGGCTGCCAGCCAGCTGGCTGCCCTGTCCCCCTTCTCAGGCTCTCCAGAGGAATCCCAGAAGACTGACTTCTTTTTGTGGCCACATATTGTTCTAAAATCAGGCTATGCGACTGCCTTGGGAGAGTCTGGGCAGCCTCTCTTGTAAGTAGCCCTCTCAGCCCCGTAGGGCTCCAAACAACTTAAAGCCGCTCAGTCACGAGAATTTTCCATGGGAGGAAAGACTCTCTGGGGTCCTCCACTCTCTCCTCACCTTCAGAAGCAAATAGAACAGGTCTTCCAGGACCCCCGGGTGATTCCGCCCAGTGCGTTGCTGATGCTGTCCCTCTAGTCCTTGTGGATTCTTTGGAAGAGAAGGTGGGTGATTGAGCCGTGGACCGCTTCTCCAGTTTTATGCATCTGGAACTGAGAGACTTTCACAGAATTGTAGCAAATAAAGAGAGAAAGTACTTTATTGGCAGTTATTCTTTACATCACTGAACTCATGTCTCTCACCCCAGGCAGCTTTAAGATGCAGCTCGGCTCTCGACCTTGCCTATGACTGGGTAGGAAACTACCCTGCCTGGAGGGAGAATGACTCCTGAGTCATTCTCAGTCTTCCTTCCCAGCTGCTGTGAGTTCATTTGTTTTAACCTTCCCTCTCCCAAGATAACATATTCCAGGGGCCAGTGAAAAGAAAATGTGGTGTGTGGAAGGTCTTTTAAGTGGGAACATTCTTGGTTGTGAGGTTGAGCTGTTCAGGAAGACCTTGATGCTTCCCTGGTTCACAAAGCCGAGAGGTGATGAGGCTATAGTGGCACTTTGGATTTGGGGGTGATAAGACTGTTTTTTGTAAAACACTGGAATTCTCTGTGATTATCAGTTGGGGAATTCATCATGGTATTTATCTGGAGAGGAAAGAGAAGGCAAAATGGACTTCACAACAGTCAGTTGGGTCACTTGTCAAACAATCACTTAGCATGTGCCCTGACCATTGAGTGTCATTGCTATTAGCCACTTAATCCCCGCAAAAGGCCATGCTCTAGGTCACCGTCGTTTTAGAGATAAAGTTCAGCCCTGCTTTTCTTCTCTGCCTGATCTCAGCATAGACAGCTGAGCATTGCTTTGACTTCAGCAAGCAGAACCCCACTCTCAGAGCCCTTGTTATTAGCTTGAATTGAAATTGCATCTTGACCTCAAATGAGATTCAAGAGCATAGGAACAAATACTTTTTCAAGAACTAAAGGAGACGATAAAACTGTCATTGCAGATGTCAGGCCCTTCTCCCTGGATTTCCATGCCCCTGCTTCTCTCTCCCTCTCCTCTGCATGTCCTGCTGGAAGCTTGTAGTATTCACCTGGCTATGAGGGAGAACATTGTGAAATTCCAGAATTGCTGCAGCAACTTGAAGTCTTGGAAAATGTGGACTCCTTCCTTGGTCTGTCCTGTCTTCTGCCAATGCAATCTGATGGAGCTGTGGGCATCCTGATGCCAGATATAATCCAACCAAATAAATCTCTAAGAACATAAAATTAAAGCTATCTCACAGTTTCCTTTTGTTTCCTGCACAAAAGCTATTCTCAGTATATGAATGGTGTCAGATGCAATAATCCAGAATAAATCTCCAGGAAGAAAAAAATGCATTTCAAAGTGAACGATCACTCATTTCCCATCCTCCCCACCATTTTTATATTGGGTGAGTCACTGGGGTGGCTGCCGACAGCTCCTGTGGGCCGGCCAGGATTGGGAGGATGATTACAGGGGCTTGCTAAGGCCTGGGGTTGCCGCCAGATCTACACAGGTCATTGAGCTCCAGCTGGGGAGAGTTTTGGGTCTTGGCCCTCTGGGCCGTGTCCATCCTGGCAGAGGGTCAGAAGAAGACCACACCCCTTGATTCTAGGCTTCCATAATGGCCTTGTCTTCTCCAGGGGATCCTACAGGTATGTTCTTGCCAAGTATATCCACTGTAGAAGGCTGGAAACACTTAAGTCATATATGCTCTTTGGGCAGATTAAACTTGATGATTCTGGGGCTGCCCTCTTCAGGCCCCGGCTGGTTGCCCTTCTTGGAACGCCTGCATATTCACTGGGGAAGGGCAGTGTGACATAGCTGTGGGGGAAGAATGTGCTGGGGCATTTGCCAAGTCTAGATTTCAAAAGGCCCTTTCAGAATTGGAAGACTTTTGCCTTGAATGGTTAGTCTTAACTGTGTTATTTACCCTAGTCTACTGTCTACATTCCAAATTTTTCCTTTCAGCATAAGATCCAGTCCACGATCACATATTGTTTCTTTTTTTTTTTTTTTCAACTTTTAGATTCAGAGGGTACATGTATAGGTTTGTTACTTGGGCATATTGTGTGATGCTGAGGTTTGGAGAATGAATGATCCCATCACCCAGCATAGTAACACGTAGTTAGTTTTTGTTTTGTTTTGTTTGAGACAGAGTCTTGCTCTGTTGCCCAGGCTGGAGTGCAGTGGTGCGATCTCAGCTCACTGCAACCTCCACCTCCCAGGTTCAAGCGATTCTCCTGCCTCAGTCTCCTGAGTAGCTGGGATTACAGGCATGTGCCACCATGCCTGGCTAATTTTGGTATTTTTAGAAGAGATGGGGTTTCACCATGTTGGTCAGGCTGGTCTCGAATTCCTGACCTTGTGATCCGCCTGCCTCGGCCTCCCAGAGTGCTGGGATTACAGGCATGAGCCACTGCACCTGGTCCTTAGTTTTTTAACCCTTGCCTCCTGCCCCATCAGTGCCAGTGTCTATTGTTGCCATCTTTATGTCCACAAATACCCAATGTTTAGCTCCCTTTTATAAGTGAGGACATGTGGTATTTGGTTTTCTGTCGCTGTGTAAATTTGCTTAAGAGAATGGCCTCCAGCTGCATTCATGTTGCTGCAAAGGACATATTTCATTCTTTTTAATGACTGCATAGTATTTCATGGTGTATATGTACCATGTTTTCTTTAGTCTACCATTGATGGGCATGTAGGTTGATTCCATGACTTTGTTATTGTGAATAGTGCTGTGATGAACCTATGAGTGCATGTGTCTTTTTAGTAGAGCAATTTGTTTTCTTTTGGATATACACCCAGTAATGGTATTGCTGGATGGAATGGTAGCTCTGTTTTAAGTTCTTTGAGAAATCTCCAAACTGCTTTCCACAGTGGCTGAAGTAATTTACATTTTGATCAACAGTGTGTAAGTGTTCCCCTTTCTCTGCAGCAGTGTCAACATCTGTTGTTTTTTGACTTTTGAGTAATAGCCATTCTCACTGGTGTGAGATAGTACCTCGTTGTGGTTTTGATTTGCATTTCTCTGTTACTGATGTGGAGCACTTTTTCATGTTCATTGGTCACCTGTATGTCTTCTTTTGAGAAATACTTGTTCACGTCTTTTGCCCATTTAAAAAAATGAGATTATCTGTTTTTTGCTTGTTCAATGTTTAAGTTCCTTGTAGATCTTAGTTATTAGACTGTTGTCAGATACATAGTTTTTGAATATTTTCTCCCATTTTGTAGGTTGTCTGTTTACTCTGTTGATCATTTCTTTTGCTATGAAGAAGCTCTTTAGTTTAATTAGGTCCCACTAGTTTAATTTTTGTTTTCGTTGCAATTACTTTTGGGGACTTAGCCAAAAATTATTTGCCAAGGCCAATGGGTAGGGCCTTGCCAAAAACCTAGGGTACTTTGTAGGTTTTCTTCTAGGATTTTTATATCTGGGGTCTTACATTTAAATATTTAATCCATCTTGAATTAATTTTTGTATACATTGAAAGATAGGGATCCAGTTTCATTCTTCTGTATATGGCTAGCCAGCTATACCAGCATCCTTCATTGAATAGGGAGTCCTTTCCCCATTGCTTATTTTTGTCAACTTTGTTGAAGATTAGATAGCTGTACGTCTGTGGCTTTTATTTTGAGTTTTCTGTTCTGTTCTGTTTGCTATGTGTTTGTTTTTATACCAAACCATGCTGTTTTGGTTACTGTAGCCTTTCAATGTAGTTTGAAGTTGGGTAATGTGATGCCTCTGGCTTGTTCTTTTTGCTTAGGATTGCTTTGGCTATTCACAATCTTTTGGTTCCGTATGAATTTTAGAATAGTTTTATTCCAATTCTGTGAATAATGTTGGTAGTTTGATAGTAATAGCATTGAATCTGTAGATTGCTTTGGGCAGTATGGTCATTTTAACAATATTGATTCTTCCAATCTGAGCATGGAATGTTTTTCCATTTGTGTCATCTATGATTTCATTTAGCAGTGTTTTGTAGTTTTCGTTGTAGAGATCTTTCACCTCTTTGGTTAGATGTATTCTTAGGTATTTTTATTTTTTGATGGCTACTGCAAATGGGATTGTGTTCTTGATTTGTTTCTCAGCTTGAATATTATTGGTATGTAGAAATGCTACTGATTTTTGTACATTGATTTTGTATCCTGAAACTTTACTGAAGTCATCAATTCCAGGAGCCTTTTGGCAGAGTCTTTAGGGTTTTCTAGGTATAGAATCATTGTGAAGAGTTAGTTTGACTTCTTTTCCTATTTGGATGCCTTTTATTTCTTTCTCTTGCCTGATTGCTCTGGCTGGCATTTCCAGTACTATGTTGAATAGGGGTGGTGAGAGTAGGCATCCTTGTCTTGCTCCAGTCCTCAAGGGAAATGCTTCCAGTTTTTGCCCATTCCACATGATTTTGGCTGTGGATTGGTCATAAATGGCTGTTACTATTTTGAGGTATGTTCCTTCAATGCCTAGTTTCTTGAGGGTTTTTATCATGAAGGAATGTGGATTTTATGGTAAGCTTTTTTCATGTCTATTAAGATGATCATATGGTTTTTGATTTTAATTCTGTTTATGTGGTGAATCACATTGACTCATTTGCATATGTTGAACCAACCTTGCATCTCAGGAGTGAAGCCTATTTGATCATGGTGAATTAACTTTTTGATGTGCTGTGGAATTTGGTTTGCTAGTACTTTGCTGAGAACATATTGCGTTTGTGGTCACACATTGTCAGGTCTCTTTAACCTTTCATCAGGAGTGGTTATTCAGCCTATGTCTTTTATGACATTGATGTTTTCTTGAAGACCAGGTCAGGATGTAGAATATTCCAATTCAATTTAGGTTTGTCAGATGACTATCTGCTTCTCATTGGTGATGTTAACTTTGATTTTCTGGCCAAACTCTTGTCTGATTACTGCACTGTATAGTTACTGTTTTCCCTTATAACTAATAATTGATCTGTGGGAAGACACTTTGATGTGCAAATATTCTGCTCCTCCTCAAAATCTACACCCCACCCCTCCTGCTGAATTTAATGTCTGTTGATGAGTCCTGCCTCAGCCAGTCTTTACTGCATGGTCAGAACAGGCTGATTTTCCAGTGCCATTACTTCTGCATATTTCCCACTTAGTGTTCTCCTCTGATTTTGAGCTTTCCTGCTTTCCCTCTCTCCTTTCTTCTTTTCTCCTCCTCTTCTGCTGCTGTTGCTGCTTTATCATTATAGCCTCATTGATTCCTGTTTTATTTGATGGGTTCAAATATATTATTGTCATTATTTGTTTTGTGCTCAAATTGTCCTAGGTTTAGCCAGTGAGATCTCCTTCAGGCTTGTCTCCTGTCTGCTTTTCACATGCCACCATCATTACTTTCAATACTTCTTTATTTTCTGGCATAAACAAGATGTTCCAGGTTTACCTTGTACCTTCCCTGACCTAGTCCTGGCGTCAGCTGTTTTGCTAAAGAACTCTGGTTCCTTTTAGTGGGGAATGGTATTTAAAAACCAAGATCTAGGCACTGACTATGCCTAACACTACTGGAGTGTCATTGTCTCCAGGCCCTTTCAAATTTAGTGTAGATATATACACACATACACATATATCCCCTATCCATCCCAGCTGTGAAATATATAAGTATGTATGCATACACATACACATTCAGAGTTATACATATGTGAAAATGTATGTGTGTCTGTGTCTCTTTGTCTATATATATATATATATATATATATATATGTCATGAGTGTCCCTACTCCCATATTTGGATCTCCGCTATGTTTAGAACTCTGACTCCCAGCATTATTTCACATTTACTCAGTCTCAATCCTATACTATATATAGAAAATTGTTTCAAAATTGGTACACCCATACTGCTGTGAGAAACAAGTCTAAGTGAAAGAGTTCACAATTAGTTTGCAGTTCTTTTTCTTCTATGCTGAGGATATATAGTCAATATACTTTGTTCAACAATTACTAGGATTAGTGCTTTCCCGCATCAGTGTGGTTCTGAATTTGGGTTCACCGGCTGTTTTCTTAGGATTTATTTGCAATACGGTTTGGCTCGTTTGCTTTCAGTTTGGTTTTTGTTCCCCTCATCCTTGTTGATTTTACTTTTGATTCTGTAGTTGATGAATATGCTTCCAAAATTAAATGTTATACAAAAAAAATACCGAGAAAAGTGTCACTTCTGTATCCCTTTCACTCTGTCTCCTCTGCCATTCCCCAGAAGGTAATCAATTTTATATTTTTCTGATTTTTCCTTCCTATGTTTCTTTTTGGCAAAAATAAGCAAATGCATGTATGTTTTTTAGTTTCCTCCTCTTTCTTACACAGTGCTAGTATATATTATATATTCTTTTGCACCTTGCTTTTTCCACCTGGCAATATATTCTAGAAATCACTCCATATCAGTTCATAGAGATCGTTCCATCCTTCTTTACAGCAGCATATTACTCCATTGTATATATGTAACATAGTATTTTTTTCAACCAATTTCCTGTGTTTGAGAATTTAGGTAGTTTTCAATATTATGATGCAATGAATAAACTTGTATGTATGTATATTCTTGTGGGAGGTGTATCTTTAGGGTAATTTTTTAGAAAAGTAAGATTGCTGGATCAACTAAGTGAATATGTAGTGTTGTTAGTATTGCTGAATTCCTTTTCACAAGGGTTATATTATGCGCATTCCCTCTAATGATATATGAGCATACCTATTTCCTTCCTGCTTTGCCAACAGAATGTATTGTTGAGATTTTGAATTTTTGCCAATCTGTTGGGTGGGACATAGTATTGTAGGGAAGTCTTAATTTGCACTTCTCTGTGTGTAAAGTTGAACATTTTTTTCGTAGGTTTCAGAGGCATTTTAATGTCTTTTTGGTGAATTGTCTATTTATATCTTTGCTTGTCTTTCTATAGGATTTTTTGAGGTCTTTTTTTTTTTAAAGGCATATTGGCTCCTTACCAGTGATACATGCAATATTCTCCAAGTTGCAAATATTTTCTCCAAGTTTAATGTTTATCTTTTGATTTTGCTTGTGGTGGTTTTTTTTGGCTATGAAAAATTTTTAAAATTATAGTTATCAGTTTTAAAATTTGATTTCATTTGGAATTTGTTTCATAATTAGAAAGCTTTTCTATACCAAGGTTATAGAAGAATTCACTCATGCTTTTCTCTTAGTACTACTGTAGTTTAATTTTCTACACTTAGATCTCTAGTCTTTTTGGAATTTATTTTTGCATAGATGTGAGGAATAGATCTAGTTGTATTTTCTCAAATGTCTATCCATACCAACACCACTTATTATAAGATCATCTTTGCTTGAGTGATTTGAGATATCACTGTTATCATATGCTAGATTTCCACATGTAGTTGGGTTTATTTCTGGTCTTTGAATTCGATTCCCCTGGTCTACCTGTCTCTTTGTGTGCTATTACCATACCTTTAATTATAGAGGCTTTGTAATATTTAAAAATACCTGGTGGGGCTGGTTCCTTCCTTAGAGCTTTGCATTTTCAGTGTTTTCCCACCTACCAATTCTTGCAAGTTAATTTTTCCATATGAACCTTACTATCAACTTGTCTGGCTACAGAAAAAAGCCATTTAGAATTTTTAAGGTATCATATTAAGTTTATAAATTAACTGAGTAATTTGATAACTATTTATAAATTAAATTTATATCATTAATTTAATGATGAGACATCCTGACTATGAACAAGGGGTATCTTTTCCATTTATTCAAGTCAACTTTTATGGTTTTTAGGAGGGTGTTATGGTTTTCTTTGTATAGGTTTTCAACATTTCTTGTTGGATTTATTTCTGAGCATTTTATTATTTTCATTGCTATTATAAATGGAAGTTTCTTTTCTGTTACATCTTATAATTGGTTATTATTTGTGCCTATAAAGGCCACTGATTTTTAGTGTTTATTTTATGTCCTACTGACTTGGTGAATATTTTACTGTTTGAGTTAGTTCAGTGGCTCTCAATATATGGTTTGGGTACCCTTGGGGGTTCCTGAGATTTTATTAGTGAATTCACAAGATCAAAACCATTTTCATGTTACTAAGACTCTCATATTTATGATAGTAAGACATAATTTTCCCTTTTAACTTTCATTCTCAAGTGTACAGTGGAGTTTTCTGGAGGCTATGTAATGTGTGCTATCATAATAGATTGACTACAGAAACATGAAAATCCAGCCGTTTTCTGTTGAGCTCAACAATAAAGAGATATTTAAAAATGTAAAATGTTGTCATTCTTCTCACTGAA
This sequence comes from Hylobates moloch, assembly GCF_009828535.3. Lineage (NCBI taxonomy): Eukaryota > Metazoa > Chordata > Mammalia > Primates > Hylobatidae > Hylobates > Hylobates moloch. Next base: position 112,379,840 of record NW_026652281.1, read on the forward strand.
AGTTTTTGTTTATGGTTATTTTTCAAAAATATGCATTTATATTGTTACTTTAAAATTAATATTTAACATTTTCTCAGTTTTAATTTCTAATCTGTAAATATCAATAGATATAACCCACATAAACAAAAGCTCTTTGAGGTCCTTGATTTTTAAGAGTGTAAAGGAATTTTGAGAATAAATGTTTTGAGAAGTTGTGAGTTTTATCATTTATTCTTTAGGATTTCTTGATAAATTACTGTATCCTCTGCAATAGAGTTAGCTTTTTGTCTTCTTTTCTAATCCTCAAGACTCCTCTTGTTTTCTCTTGTCTATGTTAGCTAATACTTCCAGCACAATGTTAGTAGTGGAAAAGTGCCTTGTTCGTTCCTTTTGTGGGAATACCTCTAGTGTTTCCATATTAAGTAGGATGCTGAGGTGTTGATTGTATTGTTTTATTTACTGAGTTTCTTTCTCTATTTGATGTATTTTCATTGTCGTCTAAAAATTCTTTTGGCATTTAGAAAGGCTTATATTTTTGATCTAGTGGTTGCCATTGTATTTATACCTTTTATAGTGCCCTTAATTCTCCCCTTTCTTAAACTTTTACTATCTAGTCTGTCAGTTTTACATGATATCCTTTGACTCTCACCTGTTACCTAAACAACAATCAATGGTCATATTTTGCTTTCTCCTTTGGTGCTATTTTAAGATTACATTCTTTCTACTTTGTCAGAACATGTCATATTTACAGAATCTTCTGATACCATGACCCCACCCTTGTTTTAATCTTAGCTCTGTAATTAAATGTATTAAATGATTATCAGTTCTTTTACAGAAGCTCCCCCAGTTATCACTTGGTTGGATGAAGGATGGATATAAAATCCCTACTCACTATAAAATCCCTACTCACTGCCAGGAAGTACCTTCCTGGCAGCCAGTACTGTGAACTAAGTTTCAGACTCATGTTCATTATTTTGCATTTAGTGCTATACTTTTTACCTCTCTGGGGTGATTCAGAGTTTCTTGAAAATGCTGTTCCACTCTTACCCAATTCCATGTGTTGTTCTTAGAAAGCCTGAGGTCAGTCTACATTTTTTATCAGAACAAAATTTGGTCTTTTTGCCTGAAAGTCATAAGATTTTTTATTTGTCATAAAAATCTAGTAGTTTTACTAGGATATATTTCAGAGTTGTTCATTCTAGATCAATTCTCCAAGGCACACAGTGGACCTTTTCATTATGTTGGTTTAGGATTTATCTTATTTCTGGAAAGTTTTCTTGGGTTATATTTCCAAATATTTCTATTTTATTGTTTTATTTTTCTTCTTCATGGAATCCAATTATACATAGGTTAGATCATCTTTGCCTGCCTTCCGTTTCAACCACTTTCGCTGATTTTTTTTTTAACCTCATTCTCAATTCATTTTCATTTGGTTTTTGTTTTACTACCTTTGTTAATGCTCTCTATTAAATTTTCATTTGAACTTATTCTGTCTTGGGCACATTGTAATTTGTTCTTCATTTCTGAAATAGTTTTGGTCTTTTTCTTAAATTTATTTCCTGAAATTGATCAACTCCCATTGCATTTCTTCCTGATTTTAAAAAGTTCTTTTCTAAGTTTTAAATCTCTGATTCTAGATTTTAAACAATATTGAAGTGCTTATTTTATGATATTTAATCAGTTTGGAATGTTACATGACAGTTTACTTCTGCTTCATGGTTGATTTTCTTTGTGGGGGAGAATTTTAATTAGTTGAAATGTTTTGGTGCATATTTTATCTTAAAAAAAAAATCAGCTCCACTGATTAGCCAAGGAATACTAATAACAATGTGGAGTTAGTACGAGTTTTCCCTTTATTCCTAGGCATTTTGTGGTGAGTGACTATTTCAAGAGTGCCCTCTTCTGTCAATATGTTGAAGTGCAGTTTATTGAATGACTAGAGGGAGTGGGAGGGCTTGGCGTGTTTTTCTCTTTTTTTTTTTTCCCCTGCAGTATGCTTCATTTCTTTTTTTTTCTTTACTGCCATATCTCCAAAAGACACCTATTTTCTATTTATTTTCTTCTCTTCCCAAAAGCAGTGCTTCTCTGACATCGTCACTTCTGACCCTACTCACTTTCAAGTACCTTCCTGGCAGCCATCATTGTAAACTACGAAGTTCCAGACTTATGTTCATTATTTTGCATTTAGTGCTGTACTGTACCTCTCTGGGGTGATTCTGTTTGTCTTGTTTGCTCTCCCTCCTCCTTTTGTTTCCGTGGAATTTCTTAAGACTCCCGTTTCCTGCCTTCTACACCTACAGATTTCCAGTAGTGGTAGGTGCTTTGTTAGAATTTGGTACTTCTCTACTGAAATGTAATTTGAAATTCATAGTATTATTTGACTCCTAGTAATGACAAAGACATGAGTCATACATAGATTTTATTTTTGCTTGTTGTTTTTTCCCCTTTGTTGATGTTAATTTTTTTTTTAAGGTGTTTGAAGTGGTTTGGATTTAGGAAGCCACCATTACCTTTCAGACTTATTGCTCTTTAAACAGTGAAAACATTGGTTTTCAAAGGAATCTTTGTCATTTCAACAAATGCTTTAAAAATTACTTGGATTAATATAGTTGGTGTTGGTAAGACCACTGAATGTGTTGATCATGTTTTCACTTATTTTCAGTGGGAGAAATGCCCCCTGGTGGAATATTTTAGAAATCTTTTCCTACAGGAGAGGATGCAAACCTCTCTTGGGAGAGAGGAGGCCCCTATGGAAAGAGAATTGTTTCTCTTTTAAAAAATAATTTTAATTTTAATTTTAATTTTAAAATTTTACTTTTTTTAGGTTCGAGTGTACATATGCAGGTTCGTTACATAGGTAAACTTGTGCCATGAGGGTTTGTTGTACAGATTATTTCATCACCCAGGTATTAAGCTCCAGTACCCAACAGTTATCTTTTCTGCTTCTCTCCCTCCTCCCACCCTCCACCCTCAAGTAGACCTCAGTGTCTGTTGTTTCTGTCTTTGTGTAAAAACACTTGTCCTGTGGAAGTCATTTCAATTTTAATGCTGGCATTTTCTACCATTCCTTAGGGTTCAAGAACTCCTGCTCTCATCTATGAGAAGGTGGTCATTGGCATATTGTTAAGGATTTAGTACTTTTCTTTTAAGCATTAAAAATAGTCACAGTTTTTACATTTTTTATCTTGGTAGAGATTATTTGTCTGAGCTGCCTTCTCTTCACCTTTACAGGTAAGAAGAACTTTGGTTCCTACAGGTGGCTGCTAACTAGGGAATCACAAAATTAGGAGATTGTCTTTCCAATGAAGTAACCACATATTGATTCCTTCTTGGAGTGGCTGATTTGGTGTCTCCATTAGTGGTTTCTTAAGGCTTTTATTACTCAATTTCCAATAATTGCCTTTTTTTTTTCCCTAAAGGAATCTTCAAAACAACTGAAAGTAGTATAGGCAAAGATTTCTTGAACAAGTTACTAAAACTGTTAATCGTACAAGAAAATAAGCTTATACATTAGACAATATTAAACCTACAAACCTTTCCTTATGAAAAGACAGCATTAGGAAAATGAAGAAGCAAGCTACAGCATAGAAGATACTTGCAAAACCTACAACTGATAAGTGACTTGTGTATATATATATATATATAACAACTTTTACAAACTGGTAAGACAAAGAGGATAGCCCACTAGAAATATGTGCAAAAGACTTGAAAAGATACTTCATAAAAGGATATGCGGATGGCCAAAAAATAAGAAGAACTGTTTGGCTTAATTAGTCATTAGGGAAATGCACACTAAAAGCACAATGAGAGACGCAACACATCAACAAGAATGACTAAAGTGAAGCAAAGCAACCCAGAAGATACCCAGGTGTTGGCAAGGATGTTGAACACCAGAAATCTCATACGCTTTGGATAAGTTAAACATATGCCTTCTTATGACCCAGACATTCCATTCTATGTGTACAACAAATAGAAATGCATACATATGAACCTCAAAAGACATATGATATAATGTCCATAGTAACACCATTTGTAATAGCTCCAAACTGGAAACCACCCAAGTTCCCATCAAGAGTGCATGGGTAAGTGAATTGTGGTATAAATTCATACTATGGAATACTATACCATAGTGGAACTAAACAGTCCACAATTATATGTAACAATATGGAATGAATCTCACAAATATAGAGTTGTCCTTCAATAAAAAGTAAAAACAAAACAAGGAAACCAAGGGACAAAAGTAGCTGGGTGAAAACTAGCAGCTGATGTTCAGATGGGAGGTATTCCTGTGGCTTTATGTTTGTAACAAGATCCTCTACATTCAAGACAGGTTGGCAAGGACTTCCAGTCTTAGTTGGGCCCCCAGCCCACTGAAGGGGCCAACAGGGCCACCTGTCCAGCCTCTGAGCCATGGTTCTGGGGCAAACAGGAGGGGGAAAGCCTTGGCCTGGATAAAATCTAAAAACAAAGACAGGGTCTCCTCACCATCAGAAGTTCTAGTTTTGAGAATTTCTTTGTTTTTAATTAAATTTTAATTACCCAGGCAATATAGAAATATAGTTTCTTGTAAATTTAAAACATACGATGTCTTGGGTTTGCCTTAAAATAGTATAGGGCTGGGAAGTGGGTAGGGCCATGGTTGAAACAAGATTGACCATGAATTGATGATTGTTGAAGCTGGGTAACGGATACCTGGGACCTTGTTATGCTATTCTATTTTTGCATGTGATTGAAATTTTCCATGATACAAAGTAAACACACAAGCATATAATTACTGCAAAGGCTAATGCCACTATACATCGCCAAGCCTCAGCTAGCAGTGCCTGCTCCTCTCTTCCTCCACTGCCCACTCTAGTTATCCACTGAGTGGATAACGTGAGTGTTGTCTTGGGAGGAAACAGATGGCACATTCTAACTAGGATAATTTTACTATAAGGACAAGATTGTAAAGTTGTGGGCAGGGGAATCCACAAAGCATAGTGCAGCACTCCAGGGCTTGCTACAGCAGAAAGCCTTTCTCACCATAGGCCCAAAGAACAAGAACCTGGAAGAGGAGAGTGTGGGCACCTTGAAAGGAGCCATAACCTTTGGCTGAGGGAAGTGGCCAGTTTTTGGAGACCTCCTGGTGGGAGGACTGGGAAAATAATTACTTTTGTACCAACCTGATAAGTATTCCAACCTCATTCTCTCCCCTTCCTTTGGTCTCCTGCTGGTACTGCAAGGCAGCCCACTGATGCAGTTCATATAGAGCCGCCTCCTGGGGCCCAGAGGGTTGAGCGTAGTCCTGCAAGGGCAAGTGGAAGATATCTGATAGAGGGTGGGTCTTGCCAGATGTTTTTCCGTGCATTTACATATGTGTCTGTGAATCCAGAGACAGTATGTGGTTTTGTTTTCATTGCTTGTTTGATATCCATGGGGTCATACAGCGTGCTTCATTCACAACTGTGGCTCTTACTCTTCAGTGCCCCAGTGTTCTTCCTGTGTCAGTACGTCAAGATCAGCCTTGTTCTGTTCTTGTGGCTGATGCTATTCCACAGTGTGAACATGCTATAGTTCATTTTGCCATTCCCTCTTGGAAGAACTTAAGTTGCTTCCTTCTTGAGAACTTGTTCTCTTCCCCCTGGGAGCTCTCTTGCCATCTTGGGAACATCTGGGAAGGAAGTTGCCATGTGCAATATATCGTTTGCTCCCGTGGAGTCTCATGCACGGTTGAAAGCTTTTATTTTTTTAATTGTATATATTCTCTGTCTGTCCAAACAGCCCTGATTTTTGGCAGCTGGGACTGGTAGGAAGAGAGTCAGGTGGGGAAGACAATGAAGACTAGATCAGGCGTTGGAAGACTTGGGTTTGAGTTTGAGCTTTGCCACATTGTCACTTGTGACCTTGGGCAAGTCCCTTAACCTCTCTGAACCCCAATTTTTCACCTGCAAACTGAAGATGATATTCATGCTTTCTCTGCTTGCCTCCCTGGATCCTTGTAAGGGTGCCCTGAGACAAAGGATGAGAAAGTGCTTTGTGAAAATCTGCACAGATGCAGATATTCCCTCTACATTCTGACTTTAAGTCTGGCCAGGAGACGAAGGCTTTTTGTTGTTGTTTTTCTTTTTGCATGCTCCCAGCATAATGAAAGAAGTTGTTTGTTTGGTTTGGTTTTTTTGCTCTGAGTCAGAAGCCAGTAACAGTTTCAAAGTGCAAGGCTGGTGCTCCTCTCCCCCAAGCCCCTCTCTGCAGTGATGACAATGGGAGTGTTGCCAGGAAGCATACTGTCTCCCTGCCCACCACCCCTGTGCCCTGACCCACAGCCATGGCCAGGCTCAGTTTCCTCAAGTGACAGGGCTACCCCAGGCTAAGGACAATCCGACTCTGAACTTTTGGGCAATCTTTTCCATGGGCTAATTTGCTATAGGATTGCTCATTTTTCCTGGAAGACCGAGTGGCTCTTAGGAGTCAATTTTTTTGTCCACACTTAAAAGACCAGCAGCTGGTCTTTCCCTCTTCTGTATTCTGGATCAGAGAGGCAGTGTGTGCCAATTTCACCACCCCACAGACAGGATGACCAGCTAGGGAAGGGGTCTGTGTTCCTCACTTCTTCTGAAGTCTCAGAACTAACCTTCTCCAGAAAGCTTCCTCTTGTAATGAACCACAGCTGATGTTTCCTGAGCACTTACTCTCTTCCAGGCATCATGCTAAGTGTTCTTCATGTACCATTTTGTTTAGTCCTCACCATAATCTTATTACTGTCATCTCCATTTTGTAGGTGAGAAAACCTAGGCCCAGAGGGTTTATGCCACTTGACTGAGGTCACACAGTTAAAGGCAATTAGCATTCAAACCCCAGGCTATCTAGAGGTGGCCCATGGCCTTGGACACTAAGTTCTATGCCCTCCCGGCTCACCCTGCCCTTCCCGATGTCACCCTGCCCTTGGTTGGGTTTTCTGTGTGATTTGACTCGTAATATTTCCTACCCACATGTGCCTTATGCCCTGAAAGATAGTGAATGTATTTTCTGCTCTTTTCTCCCGCCCCAGAGTGACTGGGAAAGAGTTATGTATACAGCAGGAGCTCAGTGAATGCCAATTTCTTGTGAAAATCCCACTCGGGGTGCTGTTGGCAGGCCCAGCATACCAGGAAGGCAGCATTGGCCCTTTATGGAAGTTATCAGGAAGATGAATAAGGCTTGAAACGCGAGCCCCTGGCAGGCTGACTCAGACCCCACAGAGTGGCTGGCCCTGGCCTTTGAAGAGCTGAGAGCTGTTTACATCCTACTAATGGATCTCGCTGGCTGCAAGCAGTCAATGCGGCTGTATAAATACTCCGGCCTGGGGCCTTAGAGTGAGTGAGGACATGAATGCGAGGAGAAACCCCCTCCTCAGCCTCATCTCCTCCTCAGTGAGGGATCCCTGGGCAGGGGAAGCCATGGGGACAGGAGGACTCTAGTTCAGCAGGAAGCCCCACACGGCAGGCGTGTGCGTGGCAATAGAATGGTGTCTAGTTGATGATGTGGTATGTAGACGTTTCTCCCCACGTGAAGTTCTTTGCATAAATAAATGGTGACCAGCTGTTAGTCTTCCTATTAGCATGAACATCCATCACAGCTTGTTTCATATCTAATTCTGGGAGGGAGAAGCTTAGACTCCCATGAAAGGCAAACGTTACAATGGTAATCCAGCCCAGTCTGGCGCACATCTGCTTAAAGAAACTCACAAACTGGAAATGTTGGCTGGGATCTATATGGGGGGTTGGGCATGGGGTCTGATGTTCTCTGTAAGTGTCCCCACCCAGGGAGCTGCATTTTTGTCAGCAGGGAACACGTGATGAGATCAGGCTCCCATTGGGGCCTGTCAACATGGTGCCGATGGCTGCTGTCCTCTCCAGGGTGCCCTTCCCTATCTCCCACCAGTGACCCTGGCCCACAGCAGACCTTGAGAAGGTACAGGTAGGCTGGGAAGGGAAAGGTCTCCTCCCTTAGGGCTCAGACCCTGGCCTGCATGTTGTGGTCATGGACCACAGGCTGTTTGAGATGCCCTGCTTCAGGGGTAGCTAGTGATAGGGCAGAATGTCACCATCGGTCCTATGGTGAGTTTTCTGGTGTCATTCTCTGTCCCACCAGTCTCTGAGAGGGAGGCAGGAGCCTGCCCTGCCTGACCCATCCACATCTCCCCAACCAGGGAACCCCATCACTCTGTTTATTCATTGTGGATGATGGTGATTATTTTTAATATCTCTCTCTGGAAACTCACCCACCCATTCTACAAACATTTATTTTGTACCTATAGTGTACCAGGTACTAGGAATACAGGGGTGAGCAGGACAGACATGGTGCCCACTTTACTGGAGCTGTTTCATTAGAGCAGGGAGGATAGTCAGATAAAGCACAAAGAGACTAAAAGACAATGGCAAGTTGTGAAGAGTGCTATTAAACAAATGGGATAGAGGGAACTAGTCTGGATAGAGTGGCTTCTCTTGGGAGGTAACTCTTGAGCTGAGACCTAAAGACTGGGATGGAACCCAGTAAGTGAGGAACAGTACAGACGAGGGACTAGCACGTTGCAGAGGCTCTGGGGTAGGGGCAGAGCTTGGTTTCCTTGTGGAATTAAAAACCATCAGTGTGGCTAGAGTGTGGTGAGTGAGGGCCAGCTAAGAGCAGCTCCTGGTGGAATTGCAGGCTGTGTGCCAGTCTTGTGGTTGGAGGAGCTTTGCAGGGGCTGATAAGGCCAACAGGGTTTTATGGAGTTTGGGGGTGGGTGTACCGTGAGTGAATCGCTTTATATGCATTGGTATAAAAGCATTTTTTGGGGGCCTAGTGCTTGCCAGACAGGGTGTTGAGGCAGATTAAATTTAGCTTGAATTTCCTCTTGAAAGCAAAGAGGAGCCCACAGAGGTCTTTAATTTGGGGTGACATGGTGGGGCATGGAGGCAGAGCAGCAGTGGTACTGGTTTCCTTGAGTTCTCTGCAAAATGGTTTCCCAGATACCGACACACTCTTCTCTCTCCCTGTCAGCCTGGGGCTCGTGCTTATATGAGTGCTTGCTGCGGATGTGACCAGTGGTCTGCACACAGTAGGTGCACAGTACACTGGGACTCCGTGCAGTGCGAGCTAAGGAGACCCTGTCCTTGGGAGGAGGCCTCAGCCCAAATTGCAGATGGGGAAGGGGAAAACAGCACTTCCTCAAGCTATAGAGCATTTGGGTGCTTACTGTTTCCCCTGTCTGCAGATGGAGAAACTGAGACCTGGAGAGAAAGTCACAAATTTCATGACTAGCTGATAATTGTGTTTTCCATTTTGTGTTAGAAAAGTACTAAATAAATAGATAGCTCAAATAGCTACTGTTAGTGCTGTTAAGATGCCTGGGCATTCCTAAGAGTACCCAGCAGCTGTGTCCTGGAGAACCCTCTGTGTATCCAGTGCCCTTTATTCCTAAGGTCTTCTTGCTTTCCCTGCGGAGTGACAGAGTGTTTACAGCTATTACCCACACTCGCCTCTGTTTAGCCCTGTAAAGAACATCATCAGCACTTACTCTGCGTTAGGATTTGAGCTTTAAATGGAAGACAGCAGGGTGTGGTGGGAAGGCTGTGGCCCCAGCAGTCACATTACCCGGGTTCTAGCTGTTTGAATTTGGAGAAGTGACTTGACTTTTCTGAGCCTCCTGTCTTCAGGGAGACAGGAGGGGCAGATGGCGATTCTTGCAGTTGTGACTGTGGCTTGCGTGGCAGATGCCACTTCTTAATCACCTTCCACACACAGCTTAGTGGTTCTGCAACCTACAGGGTACGTGAGAATCACCCAGAGGGCTTGTGAAGCAGGGATTGCTGAGACCCGCCCCAAGAGGTTCTGATTGAGTAGGTCCAAGGTGAAAAGTTTGCATTTCTACCAAGTTCCCAGGTGATGCTGCTGGTCCTGAACTACACTTTGTGTAGGGCTGCCCACACTCACTGAATTCATCTCGGCAGCCCCTTAGTGTTGTATTGTTATTTTCCCTTTGTGGAGGAGGAAATGAAAGCTTAGAGAATTAGGTAACTTGCCCAGGGTTGCACAGCTGCTAGGTGGTGAAGCTGGAATCCCAGTCCAGGTCTGTGCTGTCCAAAGCCATTGCCTTCACCTCTAGCTCTAGCATGGTGCTGCCTGGCAGGATGAGGTGCTCAGTGAAGGCTGGCTGCCGTTCCTTTGCCTCTCTACACCAACAACGGGCTCGGGCCTTTATCCAAGATTACAGTTGACACCAAATGGTTTTCATTATTGTTTTGTGATAAGGCAGACCAAATAATAGAAAACTTAGATGAGAAAATCCAGGGTTGAAAGGACGGTAATTGAAAGAGATGCCGATTCACTAGTCATAGGCCCTCAAGGCTAGAGGTGGTGGCTTCCTCCAGCCTCCACGCAGTGTTCTGCGATGTCCACAGTGTGAGGGGTCTTCCGGCTGGAAGGCTTCCAGTGGTGGGTAGCTCACTCCCCCCTCTGACACTGGGACAAGGAGGAAGGACTTGCTTCTTAAAGTGGAGGTTGGTTTGATGGAGCCAGCCCAGGCCCGCCGAGAGAAGTCACAGCCTTCTGTCTTGCAGTGCCTCTTTCCCCAAGTGGATGGGGAACCTGGTGGCTCAAAGGGCCAACCATCAGCACTGTGAGCTCCACAACCCCGCACAGTCAGTGTGCACCATCTCAGGAAGCCTGAGCTCCAGGGCAGCAGCAGGAACCTTCCAGCTGGGCCTGATGGGAAGTGGGGGACTGAGACAAGTGCAGGGCGGGGAGGACACCTCTGGCTGGGGAACTGGAAGGAGCAGAGAGGGGGGGCAGGGGACAGAAACGCAGGCGGCATGCTCACAGTGCATTGTTTGGCCTCTTCTGTAAACCCTCTCCTCATTCCCTGACCACGTTTCCCCTGTGGAAACTTATTTTCTACTCTGGTCAGACTTTTGGCAGCCTTGAATACCAAGTGTTCTAGAAGGAGGAGCCCCCATCCCCCAGCCTCAGCCTGAACCCCGAGGTTCCTGTGGGGGCATGTTGCCTTCCTTTCTGAATTCTTGGTCCAAATGTTTCTGCGACTTTCCATGTGAGTTCTCTGGAAGCCAGTTTACCACAGAGACTTCAGCCAGGCAACCCCATCTTCAGCCCCCACCGCCACTCCCACTTTTTTTTTGTTTTTTGCTGGCAAGAAGGAGTAAATTTGGGGAGGGCCGTTGTCTGCATTCCAGCTCCCCCAGCCCTGAGCAGGCCTCGCTTAAGCTGGTACCTTCATCTCAGTGAGCTCAGCCCTAAACTCTCTGGGTCTTAGCTGGATTAAGGGCCTAGGTTGTTGCTGAGGAGGAAGGAGGTACCTCTGTAATTGCTGTTTAAATCTGCCTAACAATAGCCACATGTGGAGCCCTAGTTGAGGATTATTAAATATGAGCGCCCTTTTTCCCCCAAACATGCCTTTGTTTGCATAGCTGGGCAACATGGGGAAGGACAGAGACAAAAAGCTATAGAGTCAAAGGGCGGCTTCAGAGGCCCTGTTTCCAGGAAGCAATGGGTTCTTGGGTAGGTCACATTCTGGGGGGCACCAGAACCTGTCACCTGCTGAGCCCTCTCTGCCCGTAACCTCTGAGGTCCCAGGCAGAGGCAGCTGCTTCCACAAAACTTGTGGGGGTCTCACCCCAGTGCCTGCTCCTGTGTTTGCAGGTCTTGTCCCCCTGCAGTCTCATGGGTGACGCAGAGGGAAGGGTGGGTGCTGTGGAGGGAGCCCTCCAACGTGGCCCCTCTGCAGCAATTTGGGGACAAATGAGCATGTGCTGCTCAGTGCGTCTCTGGTACCCCTGTCCTACAATATGGGTAAGGGGGAAGAAAAGCGTGTTTGGAAGGCCTGCTGTTGGCTCCTGGCTCTGTTCTCATGGGGTGTAGGGAAGGCCAGGGAGCTCAGTTTCCCTGCTCTGCATCCTGAGAGAGACCTGTGAGCAACTTTAAGTTGCACAGCCTCATTTGGATCATTGCTCTTTTGGAGACGTGCTGGGCACGTGTGTGTATGTGTGTGTGTGTGTGTGTGTGTGTGTGTGTCTGATAGAGAACTGGGTTGGGTGAAGGCCTGGAGTGAGCATGGAGCTGCCTCTCAAGGGGGTGTGATCCCTGGGAGGATGCAGCTAGCTACCTAGGTTCCTGTGTGGCTCTCTTGTTTGGGTGCTGTGCTACTGGCTGTAGCTGTGGGGCCCGCTGATGTGAAGGTCAAGCAGCAGCAGCTGGCTCCAGGGCCCTGGGAGCAGGACAGCAGGTGTCGGCTGTCTCTCCTGGGAGGACTCACCCACTGGCCACCACAGCCATTCTAGGTGAGCCCCATGGCAGACCCGCTTCCCTTTGGAAGGTCCTCATCTGTCACTCCCCAGACATGGTGGCTTTGTCAACCATGGAGAGTAGAATTAAAATCCTGCAGAAAGTGGTCTTTATAGGTGTCAGATTCCTTGATTTTTGCTTTAAAGTATAAATTTATGCTAATTTGTAAGCTAGATTTTTTTTTTTTTTTGAGATGGAGTCTCGCTCTGTCACCCAGGCTGGAGTGCAGTGGCGCCATCTCGGCTCACTGCAAGCTCCGCCTCCCGGGTTCACGCCATTCTCCTGCCTCAGCCTCTCCGAGTAGCTGGGACTACAGGCGCCCGCCAGCACGCCCGGCTAATTTTTTCTATTTTTAGTAGAGACGGGGTTTCACCGTGGTCTCGATCTGCTGACCTCGTGATCCGCCCGCCTCGGCCTCCCAAAGTGCTGGAAGCTAGATTATTAAAGTTAAAATTCTAGTAAAAGAACCTAAAGAATAAATGATGAAGGTAAGAACTGACAGAGAAATTACATTTGTACCATGTGATAGATGAAGAATATACAAGAGTTCTTACAAATCGGTAGAACTTCCTTGTTTGTGACGATGTGGGGGTAGGAACCCTCATGTAATGCAGGTGAAAATGGCCACGGCATCTCTGAAAGGTGCTTTGGCAAAATGTATTAGATATATTTAAGCTATACACAAAGCTTTATCTTTTGTCTGTTTCTACAAAGCTGTGTTTCTTACAGACTCTTCTGCCAGGTTTTTTTCTTTTTGCTAATGAGCAGTTGAATTTTCCTTCTGTGGGATGCAGTTGTGTGTTATAAGTTTTGTTGTATTTATAATTTGTATTGAAATGCTGCTACAGATTTTTTCTACCCTGCCCATAGCTCACGTTATTAACGTTTCTAAGAGCACGTTAGTACCAGGCTCTTCTCAAATAGAATTAAATGCTAGAGTGGGGAGAGGGTTGGAGGAGAAGGGAGAGGAAGAAGTGTGGGCTTTGGTATTAGGTAAGGGTTCGAATCCTAGCAGTGTACCTTTCTTCCTGTGTGGTTTTGGGTAAGTTACCTAACCTCTCTGAGCCTTAGTGTTGTATCTTTCACCTGGGACTAGTGTTCACCAAGGGCTATTGTTGGGATAATCAAATGAAGGAATGTGGATGAAGCCCCTGAGCACCATGCCTGGGAATACTTGGCGAATGGAGCTATTGTTACTGGGTGTATAGAGTTCCTGTGACTATGAATTAGTCACCTGGGTGCAGGGAGCCTCTCGGTTCCTTTCCTCAGGTCCAGTCCCCTGCCTCTTGGCAGCACTGGGTTCTAGGCATCCCAGAGATAGCCATCTATCTTACCCTGTCTCAGAAACCTCAGGGGAAGGGAAGCCCAGACTCCTGCTTACCCAAGCCTTTCAGCGTGGCACCCTCAGAGCCAGGGACTTCTCCTGAGTGTCTACACTTAAACCCCACTGCCAGATTTGAGGCTTCCTTCCTATTTCTGTTTCCTCAGGGTGAGAAGACAGATTTCCCTCATGCAGGAATATGTCTGACTCTGTGGCAAGCAGCACTATCTTGCAATCTCCCTGTGAAATTGCCTCATAAGAAGAGTTAAAAGGAAGAACTAAAGGGGGCTGTGGAGAGAGACATGTGCCCTGTAACATCCTGAAGGACCACAGGGCTGGATATGCCTGCATCTTCCTGTGGGACTCCGGTACTCAGCTGGCCCCTCCATGTCTCCCTCTGCATGGCTGTCTCAAAGGGATCTGAGACAGCCATGGTCATAGCTGCACTCCTGACCCTTCCACCCCGCATAGCACAGTCACCTTGCCCCTCTTCCAGTGTTTCCATCTCAGCGGCCACCTGGGAGGCATCCCTGACATGCTCTCTTTCTAGCCCCCATGTCCAATCCATCCTGAAGCCTTGTCAGTTTTATATCTGACAGCTCCTTAGTCCCTCCACCTCTGTCCATCATCGCTGCTGCCACCTCGGTCCAGTCACCTTTACCTCTCACCAGGACAGCACATCCTAGCTGGCCACCTGCTGTCACCTTGCTCTTACCTTGCTCTTCTGCAGTACTTTCTCCACTCAACACCCAGAACCATCTGTTCAAAACTCAAGACTGATCATGGCTCTCACTTTCTTAAACCTTCCAATGGCTTCCCATTGTTCTTTGAATGAAGACCAGACTCCTTAGCATGACCTATGAGCCCTCGTCTGTTATCACTCTGCCCCTTGCTCTCTGCTGCCCAGGCACTTTTTGCTTTCCTTTCTGAGTTCCTCAAACATGCCATGTTCTCTCCCATCCCAGGGCCTTGACACATGCCCTGGCCTCTTCCTGGACCTCTTTCTGCTCTACCCCTTGTTGTCTGGTTAACTGTCACTGATCCTTTAGATCTCAACTCCTGAAAAGCCTCCCCTCAGGCTAGGTCAGGTGTCTTTATCAGGAGCTCTTCTGGAACTGAGTTCCTTTCCTTCAGGATCCTTAGGTGCCTTTGCAGTTAGGTGTTCATTAGTGTGGCTATCTGATTGATATTTGTCTTGATCTTTGCCTCCCCCTCCACCCCACCCTACCCTCTCCATGCTCTGGGAAAGGAGGAATTGTGTTGAATTTGCTGTCCATTTCACCCATGCCTAGCATAATGCCTGGCACGCAGCAGATGCTCCATCTGCACCTGTGCAATGAGCATTGCTCTCTGAGGTTCAACAAGGACCAGAGCTTTTCCAGCCTCCACTTTGGGGATTACCATGGAGCTCATGCCCACTTTCCCTGGCATCCTTTCTGTGGTCAAACATGCCCCCAACCCTCATGATCTTTGGGGTTGTGTTTGGAGTTTGGAACAGCCATGAGCCAAGGATCTGGTACTTTATGCAGAGCAGTTGTCAAGTCCCAACTTAATGAATAGCTCTGAGCTTCTGAATGGCTGGGTGTACACAGAGCCTTTGTGAGTGGGATTATACTCAAATGCTAGAAGGGCTTTTGCTATTTATAAGAACTCTGGGATAAAGAGAAAACAATCCTTTGGTAAAACAAATAATTCCCAGCAAACAATTGCCAGCTAATTTGTCCCTTTTGTGACTTCAGTTTATTATAGGTACTAAAAGAGCTTTGCCAGCCACCTATTAGAGAAATGAATGAGTTTGCTGGCTAAAAAGTCTTTGTGTGAGTAAACTCAAGGGGTCTGGTGGTAATGATGTCTTACTGGTCAGCTGGCTCTCCCTTCCAAGTCTCTGAAGTGATGTAAAGACCATTAATAAATTGTCACCGTTTACTACCATCCCCCCGCTCCACCCTGCCAGGGTATTGGACAGCCAGTTCTTTTTCCACATTCCCCTTCCTCCCTGTTCCAGCTAAATAATACCCTCTGGCAGCCCTAACTTGTCAGTGTTGTTGGGTGACAGTGGCAATTTGACTGGCAGGTGGTCTATGGGAAGAGTGGCCTGAGTTTTCCTCCCAGCTTTGTCACTGGCTTGCTATGTGAGCTGGAGTGTCACTTCACCTAGCTGACCTCAGTTTCCCCTACCTGATGCATCTCTTCCAAATGTGTAGGGCTTACTCTAAGATAGTGGATTAAAGTGCTTTGAAAAGTCCAACATAATTCAAATCCAGGGAACCCTGAAGATTGAAATCTACCAGTTGGCACATTGCTAACTTTCCAGTGTTACAACTTTTGAACGCTTGGTCTTCTGTTCCAATGTGACCACCTTGCATAGGTTCACCTTATGTCCCTGAGCTTCAGTTTCTACACCTGTGAAATAAGATGGGCTGACTCTGGGTTGGTGAGTAGGAGTACTAGATGCTGTCATTTTTCTCTTCTCCCACAGTTAAGGCAGCCATCACTAGCGAACTCCAGGGATGCAGTCCTCCTCAGCACAGCCCCCTGGAGAGCCAGCCAGGGTTGCACCTGGGGCCAAGCTGTTCACCAGTTGTGGGGAGTGAATCTTCACCAATCATTGGGAGGTGCAGTTGAGAATCGAGGCCCAGTGATGCTAAGTGACTTGTCTGCCACTTGAGGAGTGAGCACCTCTCTGGATGCTGTTGGGGGAGGCAAGAGGTGTTGCCCATCTCAAGTGATGGGCAAGTTTGGGACACATGAGAGGGGCCCAACTCAGGGCCAACGTGGGCCCGTTCCTATGTGTGTTTCAGGGGCATCACCTTTCCTCCTGCCCACCTCAAAGGTGGCTTTTGACTTTGTCCTCTAACAGAGGTAGCTGGGTTTGCGTCTTTTGACTTCCTGCCTCCTCTTCTGGGGTGAACAAGGCAGACCCCAACAAGAATCTTGCCAGTCCCTGCAGGAGCAGATTTGTGGCCATGTCCCCTCCTGGGGTCGGGAATCTGAACCTCTTTCCTGGAACAGGTATTTGGAGCTGCGTGCCCTAGGAAGTGCTGTCTTTTTGAAGTAAGCTGGTTTCTCATATTTTGAGGTGCTTTTCCTCCCAGAGTACCCTAGGCAGAGGGTTATTTTGGTGTGGGGGAGGTGAGTTTTGGGGCAAACGTGCTGCTTCCCTGTGTGCATTAGGAAGTGCAGGCGAGTGGGCTGGAGCTCTCCTGTCTTCCTTCCTGTGTTGGATCCTCCGCTGCGAGGAGTGGCTGGGGGTTGAGTGGGGAAGGGGTGGCCTGAGGAGCTGGGAGGGCAGGGCGATGTGCTGGGCTTGGGCTTCTGAGGGCAGCAGGCCCATCTGAAGCCCCCAGCTGTGTACAGTGGGGCTGGGCTTGGGGGCAGGGGCCTGCCTCCCGGTTCAGGACTCTATAGCTCGAGTTCCCCTGAGAGAGGCAAAGGTCTTCTTTTGGTCTCTGTCCCTCTCTCATCCCATTCTCTATTTTATTTACATTTTGCTTAGGACATTTCATGAAGATATTATACAGCCAGATTCCCAATGTGACCTCCAAACATCAAACGTATGTACTCCCCAGCCCCTCCCCAGGCATTTCCCTGGTGGCCACAGGCCCCTGTTTGTGAATTCTGGGCATCTCCAATAGGCACTTTCCTCTGACCTGGTTACGCTGTTTAACAAATTCATTTGGGGGTGGGCTCAGAGATGAGGATTGGAGAGGAGAAAGAATTGTCTTTTCTTCTTAACTGTCCCCAGGACGCCCTGAGCAAGCTTGGAGGATTCTCACTAATCTAATCCCTGTCAGAAAAGGAACGATAAAACAATTCAGGCTTTAGAAGCCAAATCCCCTTCCTGCACTCATGCTATTTCTATATCTCTGCCTTACCGTTTTTCCTCCTTTGCAGTGAAACCGAGCTTCGGTTTCTCAGTGAGGGTTTCAGTGGATAAGGATTTCATATTTCACTCTTCCATTTTTCATATTTAAATTTGCTTTACTCTCCAGTTTGACTTTCCACTGACCCTTGAAGAATTGGCGTATTTCAAGGAGGGGGAAAAGATCTCATTATAGGAAATGAGAAAAATGGAGCAGAGTTTAAAAACTTTTAATGACTAAAACACAGTGTTCCCAGTCGGTATTGTATCGGGGTTGAAGTCACTGCTTGGTTACAAGTCTTTTAGGTCTAAACGGGGTTGATGACATCTGTTTAATTTTAGATGTCTGGAATACATTCGGAAAATAATGAAATCCAAATGTATGACCAAATTAGAGAACAATTTTATCTGCGACAAAGAAGTTTTTAAAATAAGAGCAAATATTTTGACCAAACAAAGCTTTAAAAGACCCATCAGATCTTTGGTCATCTCGCCTTGTCTTTTCCCAGTGGGTCTCCACGGTTGAGAGAACATTGATTCTCTTGGTGTGTGCCCCAGACATTATTATGTAATTTTATACCCATTTTCCCGTCCTTTCTCTGGGCATGCGTTCTGCTCTGTGCCGTCAGCCCTGGAGAGACCACATTCAGGGAACTGAGGACCCTTTATGGGAACGCTCCTTTGATGAAGCAAAGGGCTCTTGTCACAACACTCCAGGGCTACCGATCACCTGTTTCATAATGGCCCAAGCAACCACGGGAAAAGTCTTGGGAAGATAAAAAAAAAAAAAAAAAAAGTGCCAGGGCCTTGCTAATGGGGCATGGCGCTACCCATGGATATCGGGAGAAAGCAAGAGTATTCCCAGCTCTTATCGTGCCTGTGTGACCTGGCAGTCCTTGACCCTCTCTGGGCCTCGCTTGCCCAATCTGTATGAAGAGCTCAGGCACTCAGGGATCCTGGGAAGCTGGCAGGGGTTGGCCTCTCTCCAGGAAGATTCTGATGTGGTGCTGAGGCACTGCTATTGGGATGTGCATTAAGCAGTTCCTCCCATACTCCCTGGAAGCCCAGCATCTGGGATGATGTGGAGACTCTGGTCACATGGGTCTCCTTTATTGTCCCTACCCCAGGAAGTCCAACAAGGGTAGTGTCAGCAGACAGACATTCTCATGTCCACTCCACTCCAGACCAGGTCCAGTGTTCAGCCGTATCCTCCATCCTTGGTGGGACTTTCATTTATAGACAGGAAGTGAATTATGGGCAAGGCCTTGCCTGATGCCTTAAAACACTTGACTACTAGGCAAGGTAATTCTGTCCCTTCAGGGTATTTGAGCCTTCCAAATATTTGTAGACTCTTATCCTGCCCTGTCCCATCCCTCCAGTATTGGCTGAAGCCTTTCCCCGAGAACCAGCCCCTTCTGTGTTGAGGCGCCCCACCCCCACTCAGTGCTGTTTGGTCAGGCTCAGTCATCCCAGAGTCAGCTTCCTGAACCATAATCCCATGGAGAATGTCTACACATTTCACTGGAGGCTTGGGCTTGTTCGCCAGATGTCCCAGAGGTGGAGAAAGGTATCCTAAGTGCTTGCCCTTGACTAGTGACCACAGATAAGCCTAGAGATAGGGATGATACACTTGTGATGCCCAGGCTATGCCTGGGTAAAGCTGGGTCTTGGCAGGGTCTCTGGGCTGGGCCGACCTCTGCAGAAATGAGTGGGCTGAGCAACTGGCTGCATGAATAGATGGATGGAAAATGCTGAGGGGTGCCCAGGCCCACCCAGAACTCTGGACTGGGGTCTATGTATTTTGTCTGTTAGCCTCTCGCCTGTGCCATCTGGCCCCTTCTTGGTGCCCCACCCAGCTGGGGGGCGTCATTGGCTGTGCTCTAGGAAGGGTTAAAGGATCATCTGATTGCTGTGATATTTGGCAGGTATGTTTCAGTACATTAATGGGGGCTTCCAGAGGATCCCAGAGGCCCCGTGGTCAAGGGCCATGGACTCTGTTTTCTCATGGTCAATGGGCTGAGGTTAGCGAGGAGAGAGGTGCAGGAGAGGGCAGAGTGGTACGTCCAACAACTGGTAGTTGGTGAGGAACTGTGGTTCTGTGGTCCAATGGGAAGCTAGGGTGGAGTTTCATTTAGGCCTGGGAGGTGGTGGGTGGAGATCATGGAGCACTGAGCTGGCAGTCAGGAGACATGGCCCCTGCCTCTGAAGCTCCACGTGACCTTGGGTGAGCCAGAAGCCTCGCTGGGCCTCAGTTCACAATCTGTAAGATGTGGAGATGAATACCAACCTGCGAGGTTTGTGGTGAAGCCCAGATAATAACATGGATTTGAAAACAATGATAAAGACAGCATACCGTGAAGGAGTTTTAATTTTTGTTTTTACCAATAGAGATATAAAAGGGGTAGTAATGGTAACAGCCAGTCCATTTCTGTGCTTTTTTCACCCATTTAGGACAGAGGAGTTGAAGGAACATGGAGTTAGGGGTCAGGCTGTTGGATTTCTAGTTTCTCCTCCCTAACTCTTGTGTGGCCATGGGCAAGTTCTGCCTGTTTTTGTTCTTAGTGTCCCTGCCTATCAAGAGGGACCAGCAACTCCCACCCCTCTTTCTCCCCTGGGCTACTCACATGCCAGTGGGGTGGTGTGAGCAAGCCCTTTTACAGGTTGGGAAGCACTTGGGAGTGGCATTGATGGTGTTGGGCTGGCAATGATGGTGTTGGTTGCTGGGAGGGGTGTTCAGGCCAAGATATCTTGGTGCCAAATTGACTCCAAGGGCCATGCATACCTTGCAGACTGTTCCAAGCTGGATATTTTCCTGTGGCCCAGGTATAACCTGCCAGGTAACGAGGCTGTAGGATTCAGTCTCTAATTCTTTGGCTGGCAGTCAAGGGCTGGGTGGACGAAAGATTTGTCAATGTGGCTGTAAATAGAGCTCGTACTTTTTGGATATTAAGTGTAGCTTAATGTTATAACTATGGTACAATTGACCCAGCATCTAGGGCTGGGTCTAGCTGCTTGGTAGGCTGAGGACATAAAGATGCACAGTCACATTTTACTAAATACATATCAGAAGGAACCCTGGGGCCAGGCTTGGTGCTGAGTTTTAGCTGGCATTGTCCTTCTGGAAGGGGCCCTGTGTGGGGCCTTCCATCCCATTGTCCAGATCACGTTGCATGGGCTGGGCCTGCGGGATGGTGCCCAGATCTGGCGCTGGCACTCAGGGTGTGTGGGCCATCTGTCTTCTCAGTGCCTTGTGTGTCAAGGGAGGAATCAGTGCCCTGCCTGCTACCCTATGTGGGAGGAGCTTGGGTTCAGCATAAGTGGGTTCCATTATTTGTAATGTCACCTTATCATGAACTGACTCAAGGCCCTGTCATTTGACTGAGAAGGAATGCAGGGCAGAGGAGGTGTGGCTGTTTGAACCTGTTGGTGGGATTAGCAGAGGCAGTGTTGAGTTCTTAGTCTTGAGATGTTTTGGCTCCACTTCTCCCTGGTTCAGGAGGAACACGTGTGGAATCCTTGTTCTCCCCGAGGCCTGCTCCCAGACCCTACGATGGCTCCATAGTATCCACAACATCTGGATTTCATTGAGCAGGTGCTGTGTGCCAGGCCCTCCTTCCATGATTATTTCCTTCAAATCATCACAATAACCCAAGAGGAAGGTGCTGTTCCTAGCTCCATTTTCCAGATGAGTAAACTGAGGATCAGAGAATTGAAGAGACTTCTACATAGTCCCCTGGCTATAAATGGGGGAGCCAGAATGTGGGCCCTGCCTGTCTGACTGCAGAGTGGGTATTCCCAAGCTCAAGGCTGCCTGCTTGGCAGTCCCCTGGCTGAGGGGAAGTGTGACCCAGGGCCACACACAGGTCTGAAGGGGTTTTGCCTGCTCAGTGGGAAGGTGGAAGTGGCAGCTGAGGCTGGGAGATCAAAGATGGCCACTAAGATTTCCACTCTCTTCTCCCCCAACCCCAAGCCTTCACATTATTCAGAATACTCAATCTTCACCATGTTGAGCCTCGTGGGAAAGACCAGGGTCTTATGGGAGGTAGGGGGTCAGGGAGGAGAGATGCAGAGATGGGAGGAAGCAGACGTTCATGCCATGGTGACTGAATGTCAGATCTAAGCCAAGCACTGTGCTAGATGCTTGGGCCATAGCCGTGAGCGTGACAGACAAGGTCTGTGCCCTCCTGGGGCTTCTATTCTGGTGAGACGCAGACAGCACACACACATATAAACAAACACGAAGATTGTCAGGTGTGAGAAGCATCCTGTAGAGCATTAAACCTGGGTGATGTGATGGGTGGTCAGGCTAGCTTCCCCAAGGAGGTGACATCTCAGTGGAGATCTGCATGGTAAGGAGTCAGCTGTGAGAAGATCAGGAGAGAGCATTACAAGGAGACAAAGAAGCAAGTGCAAGAGCCCTGGGGGTGGAACAAGCTTGGTGTGTTAAAGGAGAGAATGGACTATGAAATCCAGCTGCGCGTGGAATCCAGAAGGGAGTGGCGCATGGTGACGTTGATGAGACAGGCAGGGCTCAGATCCTCCAGGGCTGTCCTGGCCAATTTCTGGGAGTTTTGATGTCATCCAAGTACAGTGGGGTGGCGATGGCGGTGACATGATTAGATTTGTGTTTAAAAAGACCCCTTTGTTGAATGAACAATGAATTGTAGGGAGCAAAGGTGAAGACAGAGGTCATAGGAGGCTATTGTGGAGTCTAGGTGCAAATGGTGATGGTGTAGCCTCTCGTGGGGCAGTGGGGAGGGAAAGAAGGGATGGATCCAGGTGTGTTTTGGAGGTAGAGTCAGTAGGACTTTCTCATGGATTGCCACTCTATCCATCCAATTGCTCAAGCCAAGAGCTATTCCTGACTTCCCCCTTTCTTTCACCCCAACAGCTGTTTGCTGAGATGGAGGAGAAGAGGAAGTGCAGGTTTGGGGCAGTGGGCAGTGGAGATCAGTCTGATTTGAAAGGCCTATTAGACATGCAAATTCTGATGTCAAATTGGTTGTGCTGAGTCTGAGAGGAGAGGCAGGGGTTACAGACAGACCTGTTGCAGCATGGCATGGCAGTGGCACAGGACTAGGTGACACCTAAAGCCACAGGACTAGATGAAATAGATGGAGAGAGGAGACAAGTGAAGAGGTCTCAGAGGAGTAAGCCCTCAGGCAATGCAGAACTTGGATGTGGAGGAACCAGTAGGGGAGCCTGCGAAGGTACAGCCAGGGAGCTGTGCAGTGTTATGGGAGGCAGAAGAAAGGACGCGTTCATGGGAAAGACTGTTGAGGGTTGGCTTGGATCTCAGTGAGAGCCAGTTTGGTGGAGTGGTGGAGATGAGGCCTGGCTCGGGAGGGTGGAGAAGAGATGTCAGATCTACACAGCTCTCAAGGGGTTTTTGCCAAAATAGGAAGCATGGAAATAGGGTGGCAGCTTGAGAGGGATGTGGGGGTCAAGGCAAGGTTTTTTAAGATTAGGGAGAAATCACAGCAAAATTGTAGGCTGATCCAGGGGACAGGGGAAATGTAATGATCCAAAGAGTGTGGGGACACTGACAGGAGTGATGACTGAGAGGGTGTGGGAAGTGGGTTAGGGTGTGCAAAGTCAGGGGCCAGCTTGAATAGGAACAGGGATGCTGTCTTCAGGCTTGGTCACTGGAGGGAAGGCAGAGAGGAGAGGATTTGGTGGAAGGACCCTAAGGCTCTTAGGGTCTCTGCCTAAATATCTGTCCCCAGACCAGACCGCTCTCCTGATCCTCCTGTCCATCTGTCTCCTGACATCTCTGGCCAGGTGCCTGTGAGCACACATATCCTTTCCCACCTGTGCAGCTCAATTGACCCACTTCTACTGTCTTCACTGATTCAGCCCATTCTTCCCCAGCCTGCCTCTTGTACCCTTCCTCCAAGGGGCCTTCCTAGGTTACTTCAACCCACAGAGCTTTCTTTCTAGCTGAGGTGCTGGAGCCTGTGGGAGGGAGGCTGCCTTGTCACATCTTTTGTGCTACCGTTATGAAGCTCTCTACAGCTGGGGAGCATGTTGTGAGTTTGTGGAGAGAGAAATTGGGGGCTTGGGCTCTGGAGTCTCACTGACCTTGGTTCAAGTCCGAGGTCCTTACTAGTTGTGTGTCCTTTGACAGCTTAAAAAAACAAAAACTTCTCTGAGCCTCAGCTTCCTCATCTGTAAAGTAGGACAGGATTTATCTCTCTGGCTTTTGGTGGGGGTTTAATGAGATCATGCATATCTATTGGATTGGACACATTAGCTATTGAGTGCTAGCTCAATACATCTCATGGGTCTCATCGTTATCCAATGTTATTCTGTCCCTTCCATTTCTTCAATGGGATCTTAGGGAGTCACGTGAGTTTCCATGCCTCAGTGTCCTCATGTGAAATATAGGGATAATACTCTCCTTAGAGGGCTGCTGAATTTAATGAGTTGAGGTGTGGAAACAGCATGTAGTAGGTGTTTAAGAAACAGCCTGCTGCTGACAGTGATGAAAATACTAGTTACTGCTTGCATTCCTGTTTCCCCCACAGAACCCCGAACCCCTGCAACTGTGGAGCCACCTCTGCTCTGTGTGGCAAAGGTGACCCCCCCGTCCTCTCTGGTTAGCCTCTTTGCACATTTATTTCTCGCAGTTTCCCACGGACCCATTCATCTCTGGCTGTAAGGTTACAAGGCTTTGGAAATTGATTTTAAAAATCACACTCTCTGACCCTTTAAACTTCATTTCAAATCCCCTTAGCGCCTTAATGACGCTCAGGCTATTTTGGGCCCCTTGGAGAAGTGTGGCTGACAGTGGCTTTTTAATTTACAAGACAACATAGGAACACACATAGGCCCAAATATGTATCTGTATAATGAAGAATAAAAAGCATAATCCCCTAAGTGGGCTGTGTTAGTGAGCATCAGGTTTAATAGGGGATTAGGAGGTGGAATTAAAGTTGCCCAGGGGGTACACAGGGAGACTTCAAACACCTTTTGGAAAACAAATTAACGTGGTTTTCAAAAACTGTTTTCCAAGGGCGGCAGAGGGTTTTCCTTGGGCTTCCCTGCTTTCTTTTGAAATGTATTTTTAACACTTGTATAAACACTTTGGGCCCGTGACATGGGGCTTCCTGTGCTCCCTTCGTTAGCTGGTGTCTCTGGGAGAAGAATTCGGCTCATTATCTGGGTGTTTTGATCTCCGTGGCCGCCGCTGCTGCTGCGCCCGGCCTGGGGCCACCCTTTTTCTTTCCTGTTGCCTAATGGTATGGAACCAGTTGGTTTGTGGCTCAGCCTGCTTCCACATCTTCCTGCCAAGCCTGGCCTCCCAGAGGGGCTCTCAGTTTTCTAGAGAACTGGAGTTCTTGGGCAGGAGCAGTAGTGGCAGCCGGGTGGCTGAGTCTGGCCCTGTCTTAGGCTCAACTGAGAAACTGGCAAAATCGGCGTTTGTACCCAGCCTCCCTGGCCCCTTCACTTATTTCCCCTTCCCCTCTCTTCAGGTGCATCTGGAGTGGAATGTGAGGCCTCTGTAGGTACTGAGTTCTCCATCCCTGGAGGTGTTCAAGCAATGTCCTGGTGGAGGTTTTAAGGGCCTCTGTGAGCAGCTGTGGACCTGGATGGTCATTAGAGTTTCTTATAAACCTGAGATTCTGTAATTTACACTTTACAAGTGGAGTCTAAGCAGGGCCGTGCTGGCCCTTGATAGCAACAAGGATCCCTGTGATAGAAGACGCAGTGCTGGGCTCCAAGCAGACCTTCAGGAACTCTGTTCTACTGTCCTTGCTAGAGACAGAAGAGACACAGGCTTTTCTCTTTGGGAGGCTCCAGGCTTAGGCTCACCCACAGCATTTCCTTTAGAGATTTGATCCTGCAGAGACTTGAGACAAAAACTCCCAATTATGTCTATCCAAGTTCCCTTTTAAAGTCCACTTTCTTCTTGTGTAAAAAGCGGGTAATAAATAATAATAGCTAACACCTATTAGGCACTTGTGTGTCAGACGCAGCTTGAAGTACTTAATCACTTCTTTCATAACTTCTTAGGAAAAGGTACTATTTTTCTCCCCATTTTACAGAGGAGGAAACTGAGGCCCAAGGAGGTCAGCCAACTTGCTGAAGGCTACACAGCAAGTAAGTGGTGAATAATAACATCTACCAGTTGCTGGGGATCTGCTGAGCTCTTCACAGGAAGGTGGAGGTGCCCCCTTGACCACCCTGGGTTCTGCTGCAGTCCAGCCCTCCTAAGAGGTAGAAATGACATTAGTCCCTTCCAGCCTTGTCCCTCTTCAGCTGCCCAGGGCTGGCAGGAGCCAAGCAGTGAGAGTGGTGTTTCCCATCCCAAAGACAGCAGAGCTCCTGTGGCCTGGCCAGCCAGTGGCATCTGGGCTGGGCTGATGGGGGTCCACATTCTGGACGTTTGCCTTACCTTTGCAAGTGGGCTGGTGGTTGGAGGTGAGCTTTGTGAGGCTGATTCATGCAGAGTTCACATAAGGCCACATGTCCCACATGCTGTATCTCCCTCCTGCCACTGTCAGGCAGGTGCCTGCAGGTGCGTGAGGCCAGAAGGAGGGAGCGCCTCTATCCTAGGAAGGAGATTTTTCTGTTATTTTCTTGTCTGTCTAGTCCATGGGTAAGGGCATGAGTGGTCCTGGTAGCTTTGTCAGCCCTGTAATCCTGCTTCTCATGAAGCTGCATGTAAATCCTGTCCCCCTCTCTTCACACCTGACCCTCAACTGCCAGCTGTCTGCTCTGCTGTCACAAGGGACTCTGGTCTCATGTCATAGAGCTACAGTCACCAGGGATAGGCTGCCAGGAGGGAATAGGACATTTCTGCTGGGTTCACAGATCTGGCTTCACAAAGGAGGTGGAATTCAGGCTGAACCTTGAGGCATGAAAGAATTTTTGCTAGTAGAGAAAGGGCTGACGTTGTCTGATCACATCCTTGGAAAGCACTGTGCAACAGCTATGCTTCTATTTCATGTTCATGAAGGCCTGTGTTGCTGTCTGCCTATTATAGGTGAGGGAACAGAGCAGGCAACTTGCCCAATGTTCCATAGCTAGATCTGAACCCAGGGTGGAAGCACCCTCATGTTCTCTCCCCTCTAGCAGCAGGGGGTAAGCATGAGCTTCCCAAGTAGGCTTGGCTTCCCAAGCCAACACACCTGGTGTGTTGGCTGAACAGCTGGGAAGGAGAGGGTGGGAGAGGGGATAACGGGACTTGAGGCTGGGATTGGTGGTGGTGGAGGGGGCTAGGGTGGTATGTGACCAGAGCTTCAAAGACCTCATTTAGTGGTGTGTTGGTAAGCATTTAACAACCAGCTGCTCTTCAGGAAAAAAAGTAGAAAAGTCTCTGATGTGAGGCATTTTCCAATTTCCATGGTGTAAATATTCCCACCATGGCTGATTTCAAGTTATCAGTATAACGTCACTGAATACTAGGTTCTTGTGAGCTAGCAGGAGCTGGCTTTGGCACTCCACTGGCCTCATTTCTCAGGTTCTGGTGCTTGCAGTTTATTTGGGAAACAGCAGAGAGGTAATAGGAGGAGAGTTGACATTGTCAAGCCTTCATTTGAAAATGCAACTCTCAGGGTTATCAAGTCTTGGGAAAAGAGGATGGAGAACATGGCCAATTAGAAGGCCACTGCTGACTCTTGGGAGCAGTAGGGCTTGGGGGCATGCAGGGGTGGGAAGGGTCCTTGGAAGAGATGGGCCAGATCCCATCATATTCAGTGAAGTG
Organism: Hylobates moloch; assembly: GCF_009828535.3. Classification (NCBI taxonomy): domain Eukaryota; kingdom Metazoa; phylum Chordata; class Mammalia; order Primates; family Hylobatidae; genus Hylobates; species Hylobates moloch. Next base: position 112,407,008 of record NW_026652281.1, read on the forward strand.
AAAATCTTTCCCTCTGTCCAGGATGTCAGGAATCTCTTGCTCTAAACATGCATTTCTCAGTCTTCTCAGAGGCAGTGAGACCTCAGCACTCCCTCTTCCTTTCCCCTCTAAGGTCAGGTTGGCCCTAGAGCAATTTTATAGGGGAGTGCTTGGCTTCCTTTTGTGCATCCATCCAGTCTAGTTATTTAAAACCAATGACAATGACATGTATTTCCCAAGAAATGACCTGGGAATATTCATTTGGGAAAAAATAGATTTTCTTGGAAAGAAACCCAGCTGGGGAATTCAGGATAAAAGGCTCATCAGCCTTTGTGCTCAGCTGTGACAGAGGCCTGCTGAGTTTCAGGGACATCTATGGGACTGGAGAGAATGCAGTGGGAGCCTCCTGCCCTGATCCTGTATGAATAAGGGGGCACCAAGGCCAGAGTGTGGCCAGATAGAGATCCGGGCTGGCCCAGAACCAGCAACCCAGGCTTCTTGGGGGAAGATGGTTTTAGCTGGATGCTGGCATATGGGCAGGACCTGGAAGGGCAGGGATCTCTGGGGGTCTGAGAGTGGCTTCATGGCTGCCATTTGCCTCTTTGCTCTCAGATCCATTCTTGCCCTTCCCCTGCTTGGCTCTGTATCCCAAGGGCTGGCCTTGCAAACCACAGTTCCCAGGCTTCCTTGAAAACTGACTCTGGCCAAGTTTGGCCAATGAGAGGCACTGACAGAAGATTGGAGGGCAGGGGGAAGAGAGAGGAAAGGGTATGTCTCCTCCAAGCTCTGGCTTTGGTGGTGTCTCTGCAGCAGTGTGTCTCCTCTGTGTCTCTAGCCATCATTCATCAGCCTCTTTCTGTGGCCTCAGCGACCCCAGATTGAGGAGGCCCTTAGGTGACCTTAGCTCCTCCTGGGTGGCCCTGGTTTCTGGGCTCTGGAAGCACCTCCTCCTGCTGCTGTTCCTCCAAAGGGCTCTGGTGTTGCTCATCTCTGTTTGCCTCACTGCTCCCCTGCTTGTCTTTGTAGCTCTTGCAACTTTGTAACTAGTTCACTGTGTTGATTTATGGGGCATGGGCTCTGGACTTGTTTTCCTGCCGAGATCCTGCTTTCATTCTTGCCTGACCCCTCCTCCCTCATCCTGCCCTGCTCTGCCTTGCCCAGGATGGAGGCCCGCTGACCTCTGGGCCAGGTCCCCATTCTGTGGCTTCGTGGAAGCCTGTATCTTAGTGGAAAGAAAGGGTGAGGCCAGAGTTCAGTCTTGTGAAGGGAAACACTTGCCCAGGGTTATGCACCAGGCACCAGAGGTCTCAGCTTTGATAGGCCTCCAGGCCCCAGGTGTGGCTGCAGAAGGGTTTGGGTTTAGCAACATGCCTGTGAAGGGGTCCCTGAGATCCTTCCTCAGAACTCCAGGGCTTCCAGGAGCAAAGCTGGGAAACCACCAGTCTAGTCTCAGCTTCTGTTTTACGTACACAGAAACTGAGGCCAGAGAGGAACAGGGACTTTCCCAAAGTCACACTGGCTCTGAGCAGACTGACAGAGCAGGAACTCAGGCTCCAGTGCCCTAGCCCAGCGCCTTGAGGCTCAGCCTCTGGATTCTCAGTAGCTTTGGGAAGCACAGGAGCATGGGGCAAATAAAGGCGTGTGGTCAGGAGAAGGCACCCAGCCCTGCTGACAGGCCCGCTTGTTGTCAGCAGAGGCCTCAACTGAACTAGTGCTGCCTCGGACCGCCCTCCTCAGGAATCCCTGCATCCAGATGCCTGCTTCAGGGTTGGCAGAGACCCATCCAATGCCCAGGTGCGCCTAGCATCCAGCCTTCAAGTGCAGGGCGTGAGTGTGGAGACGTGCCCTAGATGGGGCTTGAGAGAAAGCCCTGAGCCCACTCCAGCAGCACCCTCCAACACCCTTACAGAGAAGGGCCAAGTTGCATAAGAGCTGTGTGGCTGCGGCTGTGCTTGTGTTCCTTTGTACAGAACTGAGAGGGCTGCGTGCTCATGGGAGAGGGATGACTCAGCAATGCTGTTGCTGAGGGAGGCCAAGATGGTGAGCCAAGGGGCCAGGGCAGGGGCAGCGTGTGCAGAGCCCTCTGGGAGCACCCCAGTGTGGAGCAGAGAGTGCCCACAATTCCCTCTTCAGGCCAGTGGCCTGCTTGTGTACCCATTGAGTCTTCTCCCACATCATGTTGCTCCTGCCCCAGCTGATAAGCTCTCTTCATAGTTCTGCATGCTCACCAGCTCCAGGCAGCAGCCTTGGGTTTGCACACATTTGAAGTCTTGGGGGCATGGAGGGGTGTTTCAGGCAGAAGGTAAATCTCGGGCAAAGCAAGGATCTAGGATAGTGTGCCAATGGGTAGTCCCATTGGAGTGGGAGATGGTATCCCCACAGGAGAAAGTCCCATAAAAGACCTCTAGAAAGGACAAGTCATTACCTAATCACACAAGGCCTTCAGTGACTGGCTTGCCCACACTTGAGTCTGAAAATCAGGGGCCATTGAAGATTTTGGAGTAGGTGAGTGCTGGTGCCAGAGATGTGCTCCAGGAAGGTGGAGAGGGAGTGCACAGGGCATGTGAGTGGAGCTAGAGGCCAGGGTAGGCCAGGCAGGGTGGGGCCACGCAGTTACTAACACAGCATGGAAGAGGGCTGGCCCAGGACAGTGGCCACAGAGGGCAGAGTCAGGGTTGGTCAGTCTCTCTCCCTGGGCCTCCAGGGTCAGAGGGAGCAGCTGCTTCCCCACTGCAGGAGGGTGTGGCTCAGGAGCATGGAGTGGCAGTGAAGAACACCTGCGGACTGGCACCATGGGCCCGTCAGGCTGAGCCTCAGTCATCTCATCTGCTAATTGGGAATAATCTCATATACTTTCTAGGACCGTTGGGAGGGTTGAATGTCTGTAGAAGCCCTAACACAGCTCCCAGTTCCAGCAGGTGCTTAGGAACTGCAGGCAGAGGAGGCCCCTGATTCACGGACTAACCGATGATTCCTCTAAAGGGTCTAAGCCAACACCCAGCCTTTCAAGTCTTCCTCCACATAGTCCTTTCCAAGGCCTCTTCACAACCTTTCTGTGGCCCCACTGGGTCAAGGTGGGTGACTGCCAGGGCCCTTCCCCACCCTCGGGGCACCTTTGCCTTACTGTGCCATGACTTCAATGAGCAGGAACCAGCCTGCCCTTTTTACCCACTGGTTACCGAGGGGTCAAAGTCAGAGTTGCCCCACCCATGCTACCCAGCCTCCTGGCTTGGGGAGACAGAGGGGGAGATTTGCTGTGAGGTGGGCAACCTGACCAGACTGCATGCACTTGCCACTTCTATGTCCCCCTTCCTTTAATGATTGTCAGGAAGGGTTCTCAGAGAAAGGCTTTTTAGTGAAGAGATAGGAAAAGAAGGTAGCAGTCAACCAAAATGTGTTTCTGGGAGGAGCCCTGGGTTCTCTTCC